>NC_136483.1:93520617-93563117 GCF_053919585.1 Euprymna scolopes
CTAGTGGGGCACTTATGTAATGTGGACACCCTTTATTTTTACGTGTCTTCCCTTATTAAAAAAACGATATTACTTATCTACTGATACTTGTTTATTTACATTACAGGTATACCTTATATGACAATGCTGTACATAATCTTTAGTAAAATGAAGCTAGCGACAATTGAAAATATGGGTTGTTATATCACCATAAATTTAGAATAGCAATGGAACTAGTTAGATAGAAGAGAGATAAGTCATTTGTTCGGGTATTTAAATATTTGTGAAAATAAATACAAGCAAATCCAAGATTGTTGTTCTTTGTGTTATTATTCATCGGACTACTGTTCTCATTTTGTGTGTAATTTTCATAACGTTTCGGTCAATATAATCTCCGACTTACTTACGGTGTTAAACTCGGGAATGTTTCTGTCGACTTCGGGAATTTGGTCCGAATTTTGAGCAGAGCCCTTTATTTACTTCACGGGGGTAACGCAAACACCCGTGGAGCAGTGATTACAATACTGGGAAAAATCAATTGTAAAAGTGATATTCTCCTGATGGTTAAAGGTTCGATCCTCAGTGTGGGTGACCGGAAATACATTATCGAATTACTTAGAACCTCTATCCAGTCATGGCTTATGGAACAAAAGCACTCTACCCCCGTGAGGTAAATAAAGGGTTCCGTTTGAAATTCCGTTCAAATTCCCGAGTTCGACAGAAACATTCCCGAGTTCGACAAGATACACATGGAGAAGGTCGGGGTTGTATCGACCGAAACGTTGTGAAAATCCCACTAAAGATGAGAACAGTAGTCCGATTGATGATAATTTAAATAATCGGTCCTCATCTACAACAATTCATAACACGTCATAAACTTCGTTAACGAAAGATTTATATGTTTGCAGTATTCTGTAATAATGAATACACTGGAAAACATTGCTGGAAAACACTAAATAAAAATGATTATTTAATAAAAAAATAGATATATTAGCCAAATAATTGGTATATTTGGTTTGATCACTGAGCTTGGATACAATTGTTTGAATTAAAAATTGTGTATTTTATAATCTAGTAAAGACTGAAAAAAAAAGATACAATTCAAACTATTATCGCTGTAATATTTATATCTTCACATTTTCCTCTTTCCCGTTAGAGCTACGAATGAACAAAATCATTACTAATCATGACGATAATATTTTTTCTTTATAATGAACTAGCTAGCATAAAAGCAATTGACAGAATAACATGCGATGAAAGAATAAGCACGCGAAAATCACAAGGGTTTTAAAATAAATAGCCAGGGTCAGGTTCAGTTTCTTTTTTATGTACTAGCAGTTCAGCCCGGTTTGCTTGGGGCTTATGCACTGTTCATAATTTTATATATATATATATATATATATATATATATATATATATATATATATATATATATATATGATGATTGCAACGTCTTGTCAGACGAGTGCCACTCCCTCAGGCATTTAAAATTCATGAGCCCAAATGCCTGAAAGAGTATCTATACAAAGATGATGTTACAGAGTCTTAGCTTTGTACGACAGCTAAGTCTCTCTCTCGGTTCAAAATGTTGAGATCCAGCAACAAGCAAGAGCAAGATAGCCAGCAACAAATTAAACTGCAGACCAACTTTATGCGGGTACTAGTCTTCCGCTTTATGGTTTTTTAAATCAGAGATTTGCTTCTCCTTGAAAGGTTGCCTTAACCACGGCTTACGGGAGCCCTCTCCACCCCAATACACATATACATAAACACAAATATACACGGTGCTAGTTGGCCGTTGACCCAGAAAAGAGTTCATTCGCCCTTTGGAAGGTCTTGTTTTTAATCCTCCAGGGAGACTAGCCGCCCTCCTCACCAAACAAGCCTGGTGGGGGAACCAGTTTAGTCGCCGGTGACCCGACCATGAGGCAGACAGTACTGGGTTACATGGTACCAGTAGCATATGACATGACCTGACATATGACATGACATATATACATACACATATATATATATATATATATATATATATATATATATATACATATATATATATACATATATATATATATATATATATATATATAAATATATATAAAAGTTTGACTCATGCCCAGGTAACCTACATATAAAATTTGAAGTGTTTGTACACACAATTAGCTTTTGGTCGTGGTGAAGAGTCTATAAAGGTCAACTCTTCAACTTTGACATCTTCTCGGCCAAATTATCCCCCATAAATTAGTAAATAGCTTGCTGCGTGTCGGTATACCCTTTATGTAAAATTTTAAATGTGTCGACCAAAAAGTGTCTGAATCGTTCGCTAGAGACCGCAAATGTAAAATCTTTTAAACTTTGGCCCTTGGCAGCCTTATTTTCGGCCCAAAATATGATTAAAAAGCTTGCCCGCTGTCTGAATACACTTTATTTAAAATTTCAAATATTTAGCCCAAATATTTTTTTTAATTGTCCTCAATTTTTACGCCTTAATATTTATTAAATTATATTATTGTTTTGTTCCGTGTCCAATTAACCTACATCCAAAATTGCAAGTGTTTAGACCCGAAATTGACGGAAGAGTTTGGTAGAGTTTTCAACGGTCAAATCATTGAAGTTTGACCTTTTGACAGAAAAATTGCTCGCCGAACCCGATTAAAAAGATTTTCTCTGATTTCAGTACCTCTTATTTCAAATCTCGAATTTATAGACTGAAAATTGACATAGTAGTTTGATAGGAAATGTACACACACACAGACACACACAGTGAATTTCTCTTTTATAGATACATAATAGCGGAAGAGGAACATGCCAGCTTTGTGGTTATACATCATGTTCAAATATGACATTTAAATTCTTCCACATTTCTAGATATTAGTATAGAGTTGTGATTTTAAAAGCAAAATTAAAAAAATACTTTGGGACCATCAGCAAAAATCGAAACCGAAAGCGAAACTGTAGCATCCAAAGCTGATGATGTATACACTTTACACCACGACACACATATAAACTAATGAAAAATATACTCAGATAAATGTATAACGTTTTTATTTTAAATTCTGGTCTTTTATTCACCTTTTAAAACTATTTAACCGGCTAAAAACCCATAAAATTAAAGTTGATTAACTTAATGAAACATTTCAAGACCTTAGCACGCTCTGTAACTTTCAGTTAACGGAGAGATAGCTTGAAAATATGCATGCAGACAGACATAGTAATTTTTATCTATTAGACTGGCGGTTGTAAAACACTCTTAAATATGATATTTTAATTCGTCCAGATTTCGTATATATTATTATAGATTCGTGATTTCAACCGTAAAAAAAATATTTATATGTCATCAGCTAGAATCGAAACAGAAAGCAAAAGTGTTGCATTCAAAGCTGGTAATGTTAACATTGTATCAACGTGATGGGTATATTAACTAATAGCGGGGAGGGGCGCAAGCTTTTGCAAGGTTGTGAAAATACGCTGAAAAATGATATTTTCATTTGTCTAGATTTCATATATTTTTTTTTATGGAGTCCTTATTTCAAAATGAAATAGAAAATATTTGGGTGCGATCAGCTAGAATCGAAACCGAAAACATAACTGTTCAAAAAACGCTGGTGTAGTTAAAGCGGCACAAATGGGGTACGTATATGAATTGATTAAACAAACTGATATGAATGTAAAACAGTTCCTTAAACCTTGACCTCTTTTTGAACCTTTGAAAACTTTTTAAGCAGTTAATAATTCATAAAACAAATATTCGTATGAAATCCAATCATTTGAGACCTTAAGCGCTGCTCAGCGACTTTTCGTTTCAGAGAGATAGAGTTTGAAAATATTGAGACAGACTGACCGATAGAGAGACACACTTAGTGTATTTTTACATATTAAACTAACGGTCGTAACATACGTTTAATATGATACTTTGTTCAGATTAAAAATATAATATCATACAGTAAATATTATATTATAAGTATTATAAATAAAAAAAAAAACATATTTTGGTTCCATCAGCCAAACTCGAAACCGAAAGCAAAACTGTACTGTAGTATGTTGGTGACGTTACCACTGTACAGCCTGACACGCATATGCACTGATTTAAATAAACTAAGATAACCGTACAAATTGTATAACATTTTATTTTCAATTTTGACCTGTTTTTACTCCTTATAAACTATTTTAGCCATATAAAGACATATAAAAATAGTACACGAGAAATCCAATTATTTGAGGCCCCTAGTGCCGCTCTGCAACTTTTAGTTCAGGGAGCGATAGAGTTTGACATACGTAAACAGGCAGATAGACAGACAGACAGACAGACAGACAGAAAAGTAATTGTTTCTATATTAATCCAGCGTAGGAAGTTGCCTGCTTTGTCCGAGCGTAAAATATACATAAATATGCTATTTTAATTCGTCCATATTTTGTATATATTATTATAGATTCGTGAGTTCAAAAGTAAAAAAAAAATATTTATTTAGGTGCCGTCAGCTAGAATCGAAACGGAAATCAAAACTGCTGCATTCAAAGCTGGTGACGTTAAGACTGTATCAACGTGACACCTACATATACAGATAGGAGAGAAGGGCGCCCAGCTTTTTTCCGGTTGTCAAATCCGCTGTGATATATTTTTATTTGTCTTGATATCGTATGTTTTATTATAGAGTCGTTATTTCAAAAGTAAATGGTTTTGGTGTCATCAGCTAGAAGCGAAACCGAACTAAGAATTCCAACATTCACAGCTGGTGATGTTACTACTGTCCCAAAGTTGCACAGATATAAACTGGTTAAAAATAATCTAGGAGGATGTACAAAATGTATAACGATTATTTGAATTTTAACCTCTTCTGGACACCTTAAAAATTATTTTACGCGGTTAAATACCCATAAAAGTACAATCCATGAAAAATCGAATCAGTTGAGAACTGGAACACCCCTATGTGACTTTAAGTTTCGGAATGATAGAGTCTGAAAATGCTGCATCGCGGAGATGATCTATATATGTGTATATAGTGGAATGAATATGCGTGGCACTACAGAATGTCCGCCGATTTCTCATCATAAACGAACCATATGTATGTATGTATGCGTGTATGTATGTATGTATGTATGTATGTAGGCATGCATGCATGTTGTCAGTTGTTGTCAGGTGTGTTTATTGTGTAACGAAGTGTAGTCGTGATATTGTTTATTTCTATTTTAGCGACCATCGAGTGATGTTGAGTGCGTTTAAGAACATATAATATACATACATGTGAACACTGATGACATACCTGTTTCAGCTGTTGGCCGCCTCTGTTTTTAGTCCTGGTGGGGGGTTTGTCAATTATTAAATTATTATTTTGGGAGCTTGACCTTGTTTTAACAAAGACGCTGATTCGTTCGCAAGCATTTCGTCCCATCATAAATGAAGGTAATATTGGCTTGTCTCCATTCTGAGACCCCGTCTACCTCATGGGAAACTTTCTTAACCCATCTCGTTTATTTGTCGTCTCCAATCCAACACAACGATGATTGCGCAAAACGGAACAAGTGACATGTGACACGTCACTTCCAGTCTCCGTTCGAATCTTCCGGTGCAAACTGGATCGGTCAAAGTGTTTCATGGTTTAAAAAAAATTCTCTTGCCAACATATTGCTAGATAGATAAATAATTATATAGACAGATTTACAGTTATATAAATCTATAGATAGATGGATAACTAAGGAATATATACATAGATGGATTCACATATAATTACATAAATATAGAGAGATAACCGTTAGTTGTCTGCTTCTGTCTGGCCATCTTTTAACATGACAACCTTACTTTTTTATCAAAATGTATAGTGAAGACATACATATTCTACTTGTCTAATTTGAATTAAAAAGAAACAGTAAACACCCAATTGGATAGGAAAATAAAGATTAAATTCACAATTAATGATATGTTGCGCTAATCTATAACGCTATATCAAAAGTACAACCCATTCACTCTGACTTCCTGACCTCTTAAATAAAACAAAATATCAATTCCAGTAGCATCTATCTAATCCCGTCAACACTACTTCTGGTCAATAAAATCCTAAGCAATTAACCGAAATAACGCAAAATGAGACCCTTTGCCTCATCAATATGGACTAAACCATCGTACCTGGCTTTCCAGGGGTTGCACTAAAATAAAATAATGAAAAAATACAATTCTTATTTTTTATAACCTGAAAGGTAATTATTCATAACATATTAAACGAATTTCAATTTTCAAAACACAAATTATTAAAAATACAACGCCTTCACAATTTGGATTTTCAACCTTAAAATTTGATACACAGTGCGCAGTTGTTTTTTGATTATTTTATTTACAATCTGCAACCTCTCGACAATATAATATATTTTGCACATAGTCAGCTAATTTTAAGTATATTTATCCCAACAAATAAAGAAAAAAGTACTTATTCTCTCTCCCTCCGTTTTGGCCGCAACTTAAACTGTAAACTTTATTTTGGAGCGTAACGATATAATGAGGTCAAAAACACGGAAGGTAAACCACCTAATTTGAAACTAAAAATAAATAAATAAGGTAGAAAATAGTAAATATCTAAAAAAAAAAACAACTTTGCCTGATGAGTTAAGCGTATTACAATTTACGAAATCAGCACTCGCAAATCAAATTACATGAGCTTAAAACCCTTGGATACCAAGCATGTTTTGGCCAGCGTAATCAGGAATATCAACATGATGCAAGAAACGTATATAGCCTGTATAATAATACTAATAAATTCTACAAGAGTTTATGTGTTAGTAATATTTTCACAAATAAACACAAAAGTAAAGAGTTTTGTAGAGGAATAAGTTCTTGACTTATATAAATGGCACGTAAGAGTTCCGGCATGTTATATAGTTGTAAACGGTTCATTTATTTATGTATTAACCGAATAGGAAAATTGTAGAATGTATACTTCTAAGCCAGTCAGCACGGTCGGATTTTAAGACGGGAGAAATACTTATTTGTGTAGAATGAATGTGGTAAGAATATGACTATGTAGGCAATCTGAAGGAAGTTAATGGCGGGTAATATTCAGCAAAGTAGAATAGATACAAATGTATACTTTGTGGAATGGGGGTTGTAAGAGAGTTTGATGAAGTTGGGTATAAAATCTACCTATTTCGTCTATAGGTTTCGAAGATTATTTACATGGCGTTCCTCGAAATTAATGTAACGTTTTAATATTAGGAAATAATGTGTATGTAAATGCGTCCTTTAGGTTAATATAGTAACCGAACTAACGCTAATGGTGTAAATATAATACATTTTATGTGTTATCTCTTGTTGTCAACTTACGCTAGTTTCGTCCAGATGCGAGAAATTACGCCTCTTTTATTATATAAAAAATTACTCTTTAATTTATATTCAGCAATCTAATTCAGCTTTTAGAAGAATTCCAAGTAATTTTCGTGATCTTACGAAGAGTATTGAATACATCTGCACACATATTTTTAGTTTAAAAAAATTCTAGTTGTTTATATCTTCCGATGAATATAAATGAGATTTGCTTTGCATTTATTGTTGAGTAAGTTTTTTTTGTGTCAAGCTGTTTATATTTACACCTCTCAATTAGTAATAGTTTTTTTTCTGCTGGAAAAAATGTTCTTTTGGAGGTTTTAAAAATATAATTAAGTTTTAGAAAGAGAAATGAAGAAAATAAGATCAATATTTGTTACATTTTACGTTAGAAACAATATATTTTACGACACACTTAGCTTGTAGTGCTCAAATATATATATATATATATATATATATATATATATATATATTCATCTGCAGACAACACAGCTTCGCTGTATTACAACTCGTCAGTGTGAGTAAACCAGGAACTACCTTAATTCAGGATTGAAACGCTAAAGACCAGGCGACAGTTAACGTTTCTCAGTTTAGGCTGCTTGTGAAATGAGTATGCTTTATTGTAAGGTTTAAACATTGTCCAAACGCCTAAGCCTTATTTGTGTACACGAAAAGTATTTATTTTTATGCTAGCACCAGTCTGTTATATCGCTACCCAATAGGACCTACCCAAAATGCGGAGCATTTATAGTTATCAACATGCAGTAGTGTTTTGCAGTAGTATAGCTCGCAGGTACGTCTAAACAAGCAACTAACTGAAGCCAGGATACATATATATATATATATATATATATATAAAGAGAGATATATGCCACAATCACGTTGACATACTTCTTTTCGCCAGATCACCGAAGTTAAGCAACTTTAACCCTGTCCAGTACTAAATGGTTGAGTATTTGCGAACGGAACGCGCCGTCTATACCGCGTCAGGTCGTAGAAATTTCCAAGTTGGTATCCGGGGGCGAATTAATTGACTCGAATAGATGGACTACCAGTCTTCATTAAGACCTGCATCTAGGAGAAAGAAACCCTGAAGAAAAAAAGCGCTCTACTGTGTACTCTATCCTGTCGCAGTCATCTGCGTGAACAAAAGTAAGGAGTAATACATAAATGCGTGTTTTTTTCTAAACAAATCACCCTACATGATGAACAAACGATACTTGTGGACTTCTGACAAACTTTGTTGTAGTAGAAGCTAATCCGTCGAAATCGACAGGAGAGTGCATCATATACAATAATCCTTATGTTTATTACATAAAGGGTAATCTATTTAAATTTTAAAAATTAAAAACTTAATGATACATTTCTAATGCAGCCAAGTTTCCATGATACATTATATATATATATATATATATATATATATATATATATACATATATATACACACACGCACACACGCACACACACACACATATATACAAATATATATATATATATATATATAGTAATGTGATTGATAATTTAAAATTTAAAAATCAAATAATAATTAAATTAAAAATCCGTTTCATAAGAAGGAACAACAACAAAATCAATTATTTGTACGATCGTTTCGGAAAACAGTGTTTTTATTGTGGTAGACATCAAGTTACGGACAATAATTCTTACATATAGTTTTTTAATAAACAGGTTTCCTCATCAGTAAATTGTGAAGGGTTTTATTGAATTTTAATTTAAAATACACCATAAATATTTTATTTATGGTATCTTTTAAATTATGATATGCAGAAGTTCAAGTGTAATGTTAACAAACATCTGTCTACTCATCTCCCTTCATAATTACCCCGCTAATTAAGTCCCTAATAGTAGCCCCCTGCGTCAAAGTGGCACTGTGCCTTGTTTTGGGGTGAAAATTGAATAAAAAAATAATAATAATAATTTTCTGTTCGGTTCTCGTTAACTAACGTGGTATTACTTGAAGAGAAGTATTCTTACAACATAATTCTAGCGTGGCATTGTTATAACTTTAAATGTGCGACCTGAAATATTATTCTGTTTCTGTCTTTTAAGCTTATTTCAAACGGGCAAGAAAATTGTTCCGGTATTATTCAAACGGTCTTACTTTCTCCCAACTTGTATATTGTAGTTTGAATTCATAATTGATCGTAGAAAAAGACTGTAAACGAGAAAAACTGTGTTTATTCACGCGATTTTAAAAAGAACTATGCAAAATGATACAACTACTTTTATTCATTTAAAATAATTTTCTGTGATTCAGGTAATTCACAATAACTTATAGTTCCCAAGCAAACTACCAAGTCTTTATTTGTCTAATCACTTGTTTCCAAGTTTTTCTTGGTGATCTAACACTACTTGCTATTGAGGACATACATTCTTCTCAAAATTTCATGTAGAAATTAGACCTCTCCATATGACAATGCAGTGTAACTGATTCGTTTAAGATATTATCTATTAACTAATACGCCGTGTTTGATCATATTCCCACAGAAAGACCTATCTTACCATGAATATATCATAGCGAGGTATCTGAAACAATCTGTAAAAAACAATAATCACTTTATATGCGTTTATCAAATAATAAAAGTATGTTATTGATGATAATATCATAATTGGCGTAATGTTATAATGAAAGAAACATTAGTTATATCACATAATTTAAACGTCGTTTATTTTCTATTATAATTAAATGCACATTTATAAAGAAAGAAATCAATTAATTTTGAAGTGGCTCATAATTTTCTTTACGAGGCCAAAAGGAATCGCTAATAAAATTAATATTCCATTATCTGTTACCAATAAAATTCCCAATTTTTACAAAAAAGAGCTTTTAAACAAATTTAAACTGTAAAATAAAAAGATACAGAAATAAAGTCAGAAGATCGTTCTCAGATGCATCCTGTTTAACATTCTGTCTAGTGTGACGCACAAACGAAATTTATATTTCAATTTCCATGATTATTTAAGTACTGCAAAGCCACCACTGCTGACAAGGTTTTCGAGACTTAAATCGTCCCAGCTATGTGGACGAAGGGATAAAAGCTTAAATTGACATAGAATTGGTGACGAAATATTCGAAACGTACATTGCAACAACACATCTTCTGTAAGTGTGAGAGAAACAAGAGTGATATTTCAAACTTGAGGCTGTCAAATCAACATACCTTCTTTTGCAAACGTAATTATGCACAACAGACGAACAACAGCATGTTTTAATTACGCCTGACAGCGCAATAAACGTGTTAGTTTAAAATAATTTTAAGCATGACACACAGATAAAAGTTATATTCAAAGTTAATCGTGACAGATAAACAAGCATGTACATTTAAACTTATCTAACAGTACCAGACTTACGGCAAACATTCGTATTATTTGAATTTATCGGACTACTGCTCCCATCTGAAGAGTGAGTTTCACAATGTTTCGGTCGATGTGTCGTCCGGCCTTCTTCAGGTGTACCTTGTCGAACTTCTGCAAGGACCAATGTCGCAGTGGTTAGAGTACATGGAAAAATCAATTGTAAAATGTGATATTCTTCTGAAGGTTGACGGTTCAATTCTCAGTGTAACCGAAAAATATAATTGCGAATGACTTAGGAACTCAATCCAGTTATGGCTGACAGAACAAGAAAATGCTTCCCTCGTGAAGTTAATAAAGAGTGTAGCTCGAAATTCCGTCCGAATTTCTGATTTCTCCTGAAACATTCCCGATTTCGACAAAACACTCCTGAAAATGGTCGGATGTTACATCGATCCAAACGTTGTGAAAATCACAATCGAGATGAGAACAGTAGTCTGATGAATCCAAATAATACGAATAAACAACCCTCATCTAAAAAATCAGGAAACAGCAAACATATTTTGAATAAATCGTGGCAGATCAACAAAAATACGCTTTCAAACTTTATAGGAGTAAAATACCAACGACCGTGATGCTTCAAACTTAACATAAACAGATCGACAGTCGCCGTACTTAAAATAGGATGCGCCTTTAAAGGTGAAGACCCTCTTGAGTCATGTTTTGACTAACACTCAACGGCTTTACAGACCGACCGACAGAACATATCAGTTAGAGACGTGAACGCATATAATAAAATGCCATAAACGGAGACTAAAAGTCAAAATCAAAAGAAAAAAAAAGATGGTTTCAAAAATGAATATTTGTCACTTTTATATAAATCTTAAAGTTGTATAAAAAATAAAAGCTAGATTTCGTTTTGCAACGCATTAAAAAATTATACACGATCGACATCATTATTCATTAAGTAAGAATCGATTTCTTTCTTATTTTACTTTTTTCTCTTACTGCCAATAAAATAAACAAAAAAATGCATTTCTTCATGAAACAAATTAGAGTAAAATAAATTGGTGTAATAAATTAAATAGAAATATGAATAGCATAATGGATGTCGAATAAAAAATATTGCACAGAAAAAAAAACTATACGAAAAAGTATATGATTGTTAGTCAAAGTTCATTAAGAATTTCAACAAAAGATATCCTACTAATTGTTTGATTGAAACGGTTGGCACGTGAGTCCGCATGGTTTCCTTAGATTGTTTTTCACTTAATTTGTACAATTAAACTTATAAGTCAGTACAGCGAGCTAAATACTCAAACAACCGTCAAAAGGAGCCTACTCCTCTAATAGAATATTAAGAAATCACTATGAGCACTTACTAATATAGAGGTTATTATCCCCAAAAAGCGATACTTGACAATAATTAAACGAAATACCAGTGGGTGATTAAAGCTCTGGTAAATATATTGAAGGTACAGATCGCTACAGGACGACCTAGCGATAATCTATTCCTACACACGCAGACAATGTTCTTCCTTACTTGTCACCGCACTGGTGTCTGTCCTCTTACCCCAACAGCAATCTTCTCGTTTATTTGATCGAGGCTAAGATCAACAAGCAGACCAAAAATGTGTTAAGTTTTTGTGGAGTCTGCTGTGGCAGCGGCATTCCCCGTTATAAACAAAAACACGATCATTTAAGCATTTGACTCATTCGCGCCAACCTTGGGGATTCCTTCATCGGACCGATTACATTGGGAAATACTGTAATATACTACTCTAACTTTTGCTTCATATACAAACAAGCAGGGTTATACAGCATTGCCAAGTGCCGTATAAAACAAAGTGAAATATGAAATTGCGTTAAACATAGGTCTATTCTTCGGATATGAACCACTTTTGATGGTTATCTATAACATTCTATCCATAGCACTGCCGATTAAATTATCTTTTATAAAAAATATGCATACCGGGCAACACAAATTGTATTAAACTGTATAAAATACAAGCGAAAACATAGTTATATTGTTGCGAAATATGATTAAATATGTATTTTATTCATCGAGATTTTGTATTTATCATTAGAGAACAAATTCTTATATTGAACTCTTATATATAGTACTGGTTTGAAAAGTTTTAAAAAATATGACTTGGGTATAATCAGCTAGAATTGAAACCTAAACCCTTATTGCACAAGCCGAGTTCCCTGTCGTTTGATCTATCAACAGCTAAATAAGGCATATTTGAAATTACACAACATAAAGTTATAAAGGACTTTTATATGAGCACACCCAGTAGTACTGAAATATGTACAACACTTTTAAACTACTTCGGAAACAGGTCTACCATTGTATCCTTTACTTAACAAGTGAATTATAGAATGTGTCCCTTGTTAAGTAATGTATGCTTTACTTCGTGATTTGTCTAACTCATAAAGAAATAGCCATCTAAATTATAGAGTTAATGTCGCTTTTGCTTTAGCAATCCTCGTTTATTAAAATATTGGATTCTTTAGGAGCTTTGCGCATTAGTTCAGAAACAGAAGTTACAGAAGCTTTCAGATATACTTTGATACGTAAATAAAGGACATTATTGGATTATTTGGATTATTTGGAATTGAGTTTCACAATTTTTAGGTCGAATCTAACTCAGGGTATTTGGGGGGGATGTATCTGTAAAACCTGAAATATTTTCTGTCGAGCTCAGGAATTTGCACGGCATTTCGAACCAAAGTATGTTTTAAATATACTAAGGTAGCATGGTCTCGTTCTGTCAGCCACGACTGTAATATAATTCGAACTTGCATTTTGGTCATATTCATGATTTTTCTGGAAGTACTCTAAACGCTGTTTCACGTAAATGACGTTATAATAAATTTCACGTCTTAGTCTCCTGGCTAAACGATATGTTCAGAAGTTAGTTTTACGTTAATCATAGTATTAAAACGGTAGCGCATTCAACACAACTATGGAAGTATTATAAGCCTATCCCAACGGAATTATTATAGTAAACAATTCTATATATGTATATCTATCTATCTATCTGTCTATTTATCTCTCTCTCTCTCTCTCTCTCTCTCTATATATATATATATATATATATATATATATACATATATATAGAGAGAGAGAGTGAGAGAGAGACACACCCATACACACAGATAGAAAGAGAAACAGAAATATAAAAAAAGGATATGACGCAAGAATAAACAATCAAGGATATATTACGTATATTTCAATGTGCCTGGATTACTGAAAACTGTTTTAAAAGCTTATTAAAATATGCTAGCTGGTATTAATATAGATAGATTTAAATTATTTCCTTTTTCAATGAGTGTTGCTTTGACCGCTTTGATGAAAAGTTAATCTTGAAGTAAGATGTAAAATGTGTCTGGGTTTGAAGCATGTGACCAGAGGAACTGTAATTCTTCACACTTATTATTCCAGGATAAATATGAAAAGCATTCGTAGATAAAAATTTAAAAACATATTTATCATAATATGGAACACACAACCACACAGACACACGCAGAGACACACGCAGGCACAGACACATGCACATATACATAGTTGTGCGTATGCGTGTGTTTGTGTGCGTGCGTGTGTGTGTGTGTGCCTGTGTGTGCGTCTAAACCTGTGTTAGTAAATGTCATGAACGAATAGAAGCATCTGACTGGATTTTCTGTTTTACAAAATATGGATACAATCTATTTATATTCTTTTAAAAAAATTGTATTCACGAAGATTGAAACAAACCAATGTCCTTAATAGGATTATCCGCTCAGACGGTCTCTTTTTTCTCAGAGGCAATTTCGGAATGGAAACGTAACGCATCTTTAAAAAGGGCTTTGTCTGGAATATACATATTCCTTAAGTAGTACTTCAATTGAAAACAGACTAACGGTTCGAAGAGAAAGGAAGCAGAAAAAAAAACAAGATAGAGAATGATGTTTAGACTAGCATAACAAAAAAACTTTAATTATCTTGTGTAGATATCTTTAAGTACGTGATGATAGGAACGGGTTACTCCACGTAATTCAGCGATTTTACGCCGTTATTCAAAATAAAAACGACTGATTTTAGAATATTAATTCTTAGTCGAATATTTATGTGTACAACAGTCGTGACAAAAGTAATGCCTCTTGTTTTCTTAGACAAAACGTCGAAGATTTACGAAAGTGGGAGTGGGGCTTGAAAAACCAGCGACCTTTGTGCTCCAAAAAAGATGTTACCATATAGGCACTACCATTCTTAATATACTTTTAGTAGCTACATGCGATGGATTTGATGGGATCTCCCTAGTACACTTTGTCATAGGAGGGTCGCCCAAAGGTAAAACCTTCTATTTTGTACTACAATTGTTGAAGAACTATGAAAATAGGGGTGATACTATTAAACCGAGCGAACTTTCGTGTTCCAGAACTGATTTTTCTAAATATGCTCCCCTATTGCTTTAATGTGACTTTTGCCAGGAATTCAATGACGCATCTCTGCGTCATAAGCCTGCCATTGAAGGATGTTTTATTTCTTGGAATATCGCATCGTCAGTTTCAATAACACAGAGATACAATCTTTAGGCCATATATTCAGTCGTAACAATGCAATGTGCAATTCTTTCTAAACCACTCCGACGGAATACAAAATTAATTTACTTTATTGATAAAATAATAAATATTATCTGATTTAAATTTCCATTAAATCTTAAATATATAGATCACCCTTCAGCCTTTGTGTTTTTACGTTTTAGAAAATATATGTACATTTAACAAGTGTTTAACCGTAATCAGGAAATATATATTTATTGTATAGTTAAATATTTAGAGGTTTATAAAGAATCAGAATCAGTAATTGTATCTGAATCTGGAATTTAGTATGGAATTGCTAATTGTATTGGGATTGTCTCATCACTAATATATATGTATATGTATATATATATATATATACATATATATATGTGTGTGTGTGTGCATCAATGTTTTGGTATATATATATATATATATATAAATATATATATGTGTGTGTGTGTATGTGTGTGTATGCGTGTGTGTGTACGCGCGTGTGAATTAGTTTTTTTTTCAATTCTCAGTGCTTTGATATTAAATACTATGGTTTTAGATCGGGATTCCAGAATGTCTGTGGATACACAATTTCAAATTTCAAATAGCAGATCCCTCAGCGGTGATATATTGAGTTGTCGGTTAAAAGAAAATTCGACTTAAGCAGATGGGGTTTCCCATTAATCCAAAGCATCCTGTTTTGAAGTTATAGCTTGAATGTTCCGTGAAAGGCATTTGTTAGTAAATATGATCAGAAATATACCCAACAATGACGGAAAGTTTAGTTTGTGAAAAGAATTTGTTAAATTGTATTTCTCCTTGAAAACCATGTTGAAATATATTGTAAACCATGTATAAGTCAACGTGTTGAATACATGCATATTTTGTATGAGATAAATAGTTGTTAAGTGACTTTTGAATTTTTAACAAATATTAACTGATGTATCCAGCGTTGCCAATGCGTATTAGATATATTGTAATATTCTAGCTTCATACATACTAATCTTATTGAGTAAACGAGACATAAATTTATTATGACTTCTTTTTTCAAATCCTCCATTAGATTTGAACAGTAAGTGTGTTTAATTTAATAGCTATCCAACCAGTAATCCTTATCTTCTGGTCTGGTTTAATCTTTTATCTTTAGTTCTTTTTGTTCCGGAATATTATGTAAGAATCACAATTATTATGTTATATCAGAGTGCACATCTGAAAAGTGTTCAATCTCCTTTTGTTTTAAATATTTAATGTAAAACAAATATAAAATTGACAGTAGTAATCTATTTTGTTAATATAATAATCAAAATTTAGTCTCCCTCTGTGTATATATGGACACTTGTAAATATACTGGTGCATTGATTAAAAAAAATCTCTATAAACAACATTTTGTATGTGACCTCTAAAAGGTGTGTAAATGTGGGGTTCAGGAAGTTCAATGCAACTGGCCACAAGAAAAGCAAGGTGTCTGAATGATAAGTCCAGCAACTATAATGTTTTGTATTTGAGCTTTATGTATACACATGACAAAATTAATGTTTATTTGGAATTGTAAACGCTTGAACTGAAAAGGCAAGTCAAAAAAAAATAGGAGGAATCAGAGGAATACACACGGCTTCACTTGTTAAATTCCCAGTTAATACATAGCTTCCAGAACATTAGTGGTCAAATATAAAATTGCTTACAATTTGGCATTACATAATTGATCTAGATTTATTAATAATAAAACGGGAGCTCAATATTTTGCGCCATGTTATGATGTTGCATTTCAGGCGGTTGTAGTGAATTCAATTGAAAATTCTACTGGTTACTCCTCATTAATCCCACAACTAATGGATAGATAACTCTTGCAAATGATTATAATTGATCATACTTACACCATCACTCTTAAGAGCCACGATTACTCTTTCAGAAAGCAATCCAACATTTTGAACATTTTTAGCAATATCTTGGAAAACGTTAGTGATTAGGTCACTAATTGAATTTATTGTCTGGTCACATGAAATTTGTGAATTGAAGATATCTATTCAATGTTATTGGATCAGTTCTAATGAAACTGAGTTGATTTGAGAAAAGTGATGCAACTTAGCATCAAAAAAAATTTGTCCTCATAATAATATTCTTTAAAATGAAAACAAAAAACGTGGTTACCACATAGTATTGCAGAAGTGATAGATTTTCATATATTTTAAATACAAGGACAGATTCGGGGCCAAATCAAACGTTCGGTTCTCAAGTACAGTAGCATTTTGTCTGATAGATTAACCACCTAGTGTAGCTTATAACGTTTTGCTTGTCCTATCTCTCTTTTTACCATTCTAAAAGTAAAGTATATTAATATATTTACTAAATATTTCTAATTTAAAGTTCAGGTGGAGGATGATTTCGGAATACGATGTAAAAAGAACAAAACGTACTTACAATGTTGTAATGATTGACAGCTGCCGCTTGCACTTCTACCGCCGCGAAGTGGATGGACATAAACTTATTAAAATTTATTGTTTTTAAGCAAATTCTAATTTTCTTGAACTTCATTTAAAAACAATGGGCAAGAGAACTTCTGCTTTTGTTTGAATGGTGTATTTCTTATCAATCTTTCATTAGTTCAGTTCAGTCTCGTCGCGGTTTTTAAATTGTAAATTTATAAGTTTTAGATTGTAAATTTATAGATTTAGTTTATGCTCAGAACAGAATATCGCAGTTAAATTTGGGACTGATGGGTCATTTACCAGATACAAAAGATATGACATCAGACGTAAAACCTAATGTAATCCCTTGCGGCCATTTTATTTTCACGGGTAGCTTATATAGTGTATGCGTGTAACTGAAGCAGACGAAAAACAAATTTTTTCACCCCTAATGAAAAAGTGAGATGTTTATTCCGATAGCTATTCTTTACATAGGAGGGGTAGGGAGTATTTATTCCGAAAGCCGTTCTTAACATGGCGAGGTTAACGGTAATTAGTTCGAAAGCTGTTCTTAACATGGAAAGATTAGTGGATATTTATTCCGAAAGGGGAGGTTGGGAAAGTGTATTCCGATAGTTTTTTCTTAACATGGGGAGTATGGTGTGTTTATTCCAAAAAGCAGTTCTTAACATGAGAAGGTAGGGGTGTTTCTTCCGACAGCCGTTCTTTACATGAGGGTGGGGGTAGAAATATTTATTCCGAAAGCTGTTATTAACATTGTGATGTTTGGGCTGTTAATTCTGACCGCCGTTACGCATGCGCATTAGTTTTTCCTCGGTTGTAAAAACAAAGTGTCTGCCAGGGATAACATTGGCTTTTTCTTTGGATGACAAATGTTTTCAAATCTGGTAAACTGCTTATTAGCACAAAATTATACTAATACTCGTTTTCAGCCGACGCGAAAACCTAAAGAAGTAAACATTTCACATATGAAAGGTTAGTTGTGGTTACTGTAAACATTCCGAAAAAAACTGCGTTTTAGTCAGAGAGAACGATTATTAAAAAAGTGTTATTGAAATTGATCTTGTTTTCTAAAATATTAAATACTATATTTGTTTGTAGGACCATTTCAATTTTCTATTAAAATACACCTTAATTTTGTGTTATCATAGATTTATAAAGACATTTCAATTCAATTAACGTGTAAAGAAAACATTCTAAAAAACATAACACGCGCATTCGAACACTTTGGAATTTTAGTTTGAAATTAATATTTGTTTATGTAATCGATGAAATAAACTAACAAAATGTATATGGACGTCTTTGTCTTATTTATTTTTACCAAGAGAAAATGGTGAAATTATTTATCGAGAGAGAAAGAAAGAAAGTTATTTAAAGTGAAGGAAAAATAATGTACAGAAAAGGAAATTCTCGGAAGGAAACAGGAGTAAGAATTTAATTTTTTAAAATAACATTATAAAAATTATGCTCTACTATAAATATTTACAGTTTCAGAATCTCGAGCAATATTTATGTATTACTTGAACAAAAAGAAGGAAGAAAAGAAAAGCAGAGATATGACTTAAGCCGAAGTAAGCTTTTCTATCAAAACTGTTCTTAGACTCCGTCCTCTGTCGTGAAAGATTTACTTAAAAAATATGATTAATTTTCATTGAATGTTGTCTTAATTCATGCGGGATCTGTAAGAAATTAAAAGAAACAATTTTATTTTCCCAACCCATAAAGATATGTTTTGATCCCGCTGTCGTTTAAATATATTTGATCATACAAATGTTTAAACTTATTAATACAAACGCTTGATGGCAAAGATTAAAAAAAAATTACTTAAGCTTGAATCGAAACCAAAATATATAGCGTTTCAGCTGTGTTCTCCACTAATATACTTGAGAGAAACACAAAATAACATATGTATTAACACACTTAAAGAAATACAGTTTATGTGAACGTCCCCAGAAAGAAGTAAAACATGGCAGCCATTTACAATCAACAGTTCGCATTCAACTTATCGATATATATTTATTCATCAATCCAAACGAAGGTTTTCCTCGCTATGAACCATCCTTGCTGTATAATCACTAGTTCCTGTTAATGTAAATGCTATGCGACCAGTAGTTTAAGAGTTTATTGTTAAATATTTACATTTACTGTAATATATATATATATATATATATATATATATATATATATATATATATATATAAAATAGACTGATGGAAATTATTGTACGAATAAATAAACTATCGTTTAACATGAATTATTAGTGCATCATAAAGATATGATCATTTCAACCGACATTTTCCTCCTTCTGTTCACTGTCTCGTTATATATATATATATATATATATATATATATATATGTATGTATGTATAGATATATGTATATATGTGTGTGTGTGTGTGAGTGTTTGTATATATATATATATATATATATATATATATATATATATATATATATTTATATTAATTTAAAATACGCGGAAGGTTGCAAAGAACTTTATTGAATCATCAGTTTAACAAGGTCATAACTAACAAAAGACGAGGAAACAACTATATTAAGACCAATGACATTTGAACTTACATGAGTCTATTTAGAAAATGAGAAAACTGACATTACACAAATATAAAGGTATACACATAATGCTAGCTTTAGAACACTTTAATTAAAAATGAATAATAAATAAGGACTAAAACAATATCAGTTTCTGTATTAGCAACCATTGTTAAATTGACATTTATTTTACTACACAATACAATAGTTTCATTCCTATTCTGATATACTCCTATGAAATTCATGCATCTCATATTTTCAGTTTAATATACAAATTGCTCATTTTACCAAGTTGTAGATTCTACTATATTAAAGGGTTTTTCTAATGATACCATCTTTTAATGTTCATTTATTTATTAAATTTACATATAATATATATATATATATATATATATATATATATATAATTTTTTTATTTTTTATTATATACCGCTCTATTAACATATCGATCACTCTTATCGGGTTTTTTTTACCTTATTTCCCTTGAAAAGAAATATATATATATATATATATATATATATATATATATATATATATATATATATATATGGGGTGAAAGATAGAATAAGACACAGAGATAGATAGATAGATAGAGAGAGAGAGGGTGAGAGATAGAGCGAATATATGTAGAAGGACCGGCCCCAAAGTAAAACTTCATATTTTTAACGAACAAAAAAACCTTAAACCACTACGGAGACGGGAGTAGTCCAATTACAACCAGCGACATTTTTTGCTTAATAAGGCTTTTTTTTTGCATAATTACCGCCATGATCATAAATACTAAAGCCCAATTTGTCACACATATTTCTGTCGACATTTTTAATTTAATGAACAATTACCTAACTTTGCTGTCTTAAACTGAATTAGCTTCGAAAATGTTAAACTATCAACAATGCACGTTCATAGGTTCAATTGCAAAGCTATGTAGCGCTAGGTTATGTACGATTTAGGCACCAATAATTCAATAGACATGCAAATGTCTAGCGTAATTTGTGCTTAAAAATCATGCAACGAGAATCGACACTTATAAAGATTTATCCAGGTGTACGCCTCCTTTTAAATCTTAGTCATCACTAATAAAATGATAAGTGAAAATGCAATTATCAATTCTGATTCTAATAAGTTACAGTCGATATAATCAAGGTAAGTTAAAATGACAAGGACATTTCTCACGTAATTAGATAGGACAGCATATTTTTTGATAGGCACAGACAAACCGACGGAACTAAAAGCGAAATAATTTTTTATGAAAACGAATACACACACACACACACGCACACACACACACACACACACACACACACACACATATACATATATATATATATATATATATATATATAAAGCTGGCTTTATTTGGATGCGTTTATATAGGTGCTGACCTGTTATTTTCTATTCCTACTATTATTTATTTAAAGTCGTTGTTATACATGACTGCAATCTGTATGATGTTTTTCAACGCACAGAAGTACAAGATATATATATATATATATATATATATATATATATATATATATATATATATATATAAATGTAGTTGCATGTAATCTATCATGTAAACTTTCGTAAGAGACCACCATCGATCCATTAACATTCAATTTTTCATCGGTAAATATGGTTCCATGAAAAACGCTTCCAAACCAACGGGGTATTAAATGTAATAAATATCGATATTAAAAAGTAAATACCAGGCGAGTCGTGACTCGCAATTGTCCTAATATTTGTTTTAAAACTCTAGAGATACTCAATCGTTTGTATTTTCAGCTCGCCTTTTATTTATTTCTACATGTATGCTTGTCTCTTGCATGGGTAGATATTTTTCGCTTTCTCTGAATTTCTCTACCTATTTGTCTGTCTGTCTTTCTATCGATCTCTCTCACTATATATATATATATATATACATATATATATATATATATATATATATATATATATATATATACTAACATTCAAGGTGTCCGTGTGTTTGGAGGTGTACGTTGAGCAAAAAAAAGCGGATATTTCTTTTATCTTGACCCCTATTATGACCCCTTAATCTTTTTTGTTTTGAGCTCAAGTGAAGTAATTAAGTTAGATCCTTGTCCAAGGAGCCTATTTCGAAAATTTTAAGTATTTGGACCCCTAATGGTA
Source organism: Euprymna scolopes (assembly GCF_053919585.1). NCBI lineage: Eukaryota > Metazoa > Mollusca > Cephalopoda > Sepiida > Sepiolidae > Euprymna > Euprymna scolopes. Next base: position 93,542,874 of record NC_136483.1, read on the forward strand.
AGAGGAGTTTGGTAGACTTCTCAAAGGTCAAATCGTTGAACTTTGACCCCTTAAAAGGCAAATTTCTAGCCGAAAATCGATCACGTAGATTTTCCCAAATCTCAGTACCCTGTATATCAAATTTCGAATCTGACAGTTATTGCGTAGGAAAATATATACATACAGACACACAGACATACAGATACACAGACACGTTTAGTTTATATATATATATATATATATATATATATATATATATATACACAGACAAGTTCAGTTAATATATATATATATATATATATATATATATATATACACACATATTAAAAGTTTGGCTGATGTTCAGGTGACCTACTTAACAAATTTAAAGGGTTTAGACCCAAAATTGGCGGAGGTGTTTTGTAGAGTCTGCAAGAACAACTCTTTAAAGTTTATGTCTTGGCGGTTTAATATTCGCCAAACACTGATTAAAAATTTTACTGCATATCTAAATACTCTTCATGTAAAATGTCGAATATTTGGACCCAACATTTGCAAAATAGTTTTTTTTTATTATTTAATTTCTTGGCAGCTTAATTTCCGGCCGAAATCTTACTAAAAGGCTTGGCCTATATCTGAATACACTTCATGTAAAATTTCAAATGTTAAGACCAAAAATTGGTTGAGTAATTCGATAGCGACTGCAACGGTCAATTTAAAAAATAGTCTAAATGTGTACCCATAATATTTATTGTAAAAGGCTCCAACTAAATTAAAATTTGTCTATCCTGTCCAACTTACATCTAAACTTTCAAGTGTCTATACTTAAAACTGGTGGAGGAGTTTGGTAGAGTTTTCAAAGATCAAATCGTTTGACTTTGACATCTTGACAGTCAAATTTCAAGCCTAAAACTGATTAAAAAGATGTTCCCAATCTCAATACCTCTTATGTTAAATCTCGAGTCTGCAGATTGAAAATTGATGGATTAGTTTGATGAGGAAATGTACACAGACAGAGATACAGACAGACAAACATATAATTTCACTTGTCTATATACTAGCAATTAAGCACGGCTTTGCTCTTACCCTGTGGAATGTAATAACTTTATGTGCGTATGTATATATAAAAAAGTGTGCATATGTACAGCCATGCCTTTCTATATAATATACTTCCTTAACTACTCTAGAGACAATTTAGTAGGGACTGCAGAGATATTTTTTTTTTAACTTTGCCAATTTTGACCCCTTAACATTTATTGTTTTGACCTCAAATCAAATGAAAATGTTTAACCAATGCCCAGGTAACCTACATCTAAAATCTTGAGTGGATAGACCAAAATTGACGGATAAGTTATTAGAGTCTGCAGAGTTCAACTATTTCAGCTCTTACTTTGACAGCTTGAAAGCGAAACTTTCGCTGCCAAAACTGAGTAAATAGTTTGCTGCGTGTATGAGTAGCCTTTATGTAAAATTTCAAATGTTTAGACCCCAAATTTGCTTAATAAATTGCTAGAGACCCCAAATATTAATTCTTTTGAACTTTGACTCCTTGGCAGCAAAGTTATAGGCTAAATACGATAAAAAAGATTGGCCTATGCCTGAATACACTTTATATAAAATATTTAGACCAAAATTGGGTGAGTTAATTGGAAGATGATGTGGTCCTCATTGAAACAACAGAAAAGAATATAACGGTTGTCATCAACTTCGGTGAGCTATGCTTTCAATCGTTTAATTTGTCCGGGTTTGCATATTGAGACATCTGGCAATGGTCCGGTTGTCATAACTTGGACTGGTACAGAGCATGATTGTACAGCAGCGCATTTCCGAGCTCGCTCCTTGAACATAGTGTCGATTTAAGAAATGATAGAAGGCTCCTATCGGTTTTAGCATTTGTACACTAATGGCCAAATTTTAGATGGTATTAAAAAAAATATAAGTAAACTTTTTATCAAACGGAAGATGAAATATGTCGTTTTCTATAGAACGATAATTTTCTCGCTCCATCCTGTATATATACATAGGCTATGACCTTGACTTTAACCTTGAAAAATGTTGTGCATTTATATATATATATATATATATATATATATATATATATATATATATATATATATATATATATATATATATATATATAGGGTGTCCCAGAAGAAGCTAAAAGTTCAGAAAAAATCATAACTTTCTTAATATTTTATATTTTTCTTTTATTTTTCAGATCATCTAGAGTAACACTTCCAAGGTCATCGGGAGTCGTTAAACTACCGAGGAACAGATAGAATCGTATTTCCGGTTGAATGAATCAATATCAGAAACTCAAAGAGAATTTCGACGAAACTTCAACACAAGAAATTCCCCTACTCCCAATGCAATAAAAAGCTATGGTTTATCGATTTCATCCGCAAGGGTCTGTAGGTGACCTCCCTTAGTCTGGTAGACCCCGTACGGCAAGAAGTGATAGGAATCGTCAGAGATTGTTGTCGAGTATCTAACCACATCAGTAAGACGGAGATACGTTGCTTCATGAAGAGCGCAACTTTCCACATAAAATTCAATTGCTGCAAGAGCTTTAGCCTACGACAATGGACAATACCCTGCAAGAGCACAAGAGTGTGAAAATGATAATAGTTGACATTTTTAATAACTAAAATTTTACCTTGTGAAAAACATAGCCTAAATAAAGTGGAGTAAATAAAACTTAATTTAGTAGATGATATCTCACTATACCTCACAAAACAACGGAGAGGCTCATCTACCTATATATGAAAATTGTAAGCATAGCTTCAATATTGAGGAATTTAATCAAATTGAAAATCTTTCAGCTTCTTTTGGGACACCCTGTACCATATATATATATATATATATATATATATATATATATATATATATATATGTGTGTGTGTGGGTGTGTGTGTGTGTGTGCGTGTATGTGTGTGTGGGTGGGTGTTGGTGGGGGTGGGTGGGTGTGTATGTATGTATGTATATATATATGCTATGACCTTGAGGATTGACTTTAACCTTATAAAAGTGGGTGTACTACCCCTAGTTCAATCATCATGCCAGGTTTGATCATAATCAGTCCAGTTTTTTTTTATGTATGAGAGTTGAGCATAACCCTACCCACTCACACAACAGTTACTCTTTTATTTCCATAGATAAAATTAATCAAAATTAAGTAACCATGACCAGGTCATACAAATCATAGTTTTTCACAGAATAATGTGTTAGGTTCGTATTAAGAAGACAAACATAACTATAGCAAATATGATCATAGTTTATATAATGTAGACAATAATTATTATTCAATAAATATTTAATGTAAGGTAAAACTATATGCTAGCATTGTTTAAGCAATATTTAAACGAACATTTCAGTAGCATTTCCCTCAAATTCTATACGGATGTTAAAACAATACATGCAATAAAAGTATATCACATTTTAGAATTTAGCAGCTCCTGCCAAGTTGAAGTTTTAAAGAACATAGTTTTCATTTTCTGATGAGGTTATCAGACATAAATAATCAGCATTTAATTATTAATATTTTTTTTTGCACAATAAAACACTTGATATAAAGTCATAGAAATCTGGACATGTTCAATAAAATAAATGGAAAGGTGAATAAAAATCTCGGGATTTTGAATACAACTGAATTATCATTCACTATTATATATTAGTACACACGTGTGTGCGCACGCATCCACGCACGCACGCACACACACACGCACACACACGCACACACATGCGCACACACACATATATATATATATGAATTAAGTTTGCTATATTTCAAAGGTAAAGTAACCAATGAAATATAACGTGGTAAATACAAGAGTGTTCATTATCGGGGTAGAACGAGTAATGTACACTTTCAATTTTCATCACATAAGAAAGAAATGGGTTGCTACACAGCCATGAGCATTTTCGGTATTCTAGTATTTAGTAACTAGAGACCTCTTCAGGTAACACCGCTTATATTCAAAACCGGAATTCTTAATAAAAAAACAAAACTCAACTCTCAGCAATAGAAGGTATAGGTGATCATTAATTGAAACTTACTAGTCAGACAACCAGTTTCATTTTTATTCATTATCTTAGCTATTTTTTTTTAATTTTTCAATGTGATTATCTAAAGCAGACTTATTTCAGATATATTGGGGTCGTTTTTTATTTCCTGTTCTGTTCTTTTTTTACATTGCGATATCACACATAATGTGTGTAAAATAAATACATCCCTGATTAGCATAGTTTTTCTATTGCTTTTAAATGTATTACATTTGTTTAGTTGTTATTTTATTATTTAATTTGTTTTTATTTCTCGTGTATTTCACACGTTTAAGTAAGTTTTCGCTCTTGGATACACTTGTTTGCTACTTCATCTCTACAGTTTAATATTATTTAGTGATGTTTTAATTTGAGAATGTGAAATTTTATATTAATACTTATTTTTAGGAAGCGATTTATTATGTTTCTCTACCGTACCCTAGTATTATCAGGCAACGTTGCCCTCCATTGAGCTAGATACCATTTCTGAGTACATAGTTCTGCTTTTATGCGCGGTTTATTTGTTATTTCAACTTTTCTTTCTAAATAAATATTTTGAATGATAAACAACCTATTTTATTTGATGTTTCTTTTGTTAGTAGACAAATTGCACACGTTACACAATTAAGATATTCGATTATTATTCATTGCACTGCATTTATTTTGTACTTCTGAAATTAATTAATTTAATCATTTTACATAATATTTAAATAAATGTTCTATCAATATATGTTTAATCCATATCGTTTAATATATATTATCTAGTGTGTTTGTCGATTTCGCCTCGATAGTTTTCATATAAAATAAAGAAACCTTTACTCAATTAATATTGCTTTAAATAATGTTATATCCGACTACCTGTGTTACCTGCAAATATACCGATCAATACACAATAAATTCCGGAACAGAATTTTCCGATATTTATTGTGCATTGCTCGATCTATCGATCGTGTGTTAATCAATATTGTGTATTGATCGGTCTGTGTATTGATCGTGCTTGGCGGGAGTCAATATCCGGTGGAACAACCAAGGCTGTTGGTCGACTGTCCGAACAACCGTCACTGTTTCATATTCTTGTCAATATATTTTGTTAATTTATTCGCGTGTTCTGTTTACCATATGACCCCTTTAACCAAGCCAAATAAACGAATAATAAATAATAAATAAACTTACGATCCTCTCCCGTCATGACTACTCTGCGCTTTGCCCTGAAAAAATATAAAATTTTATGTATCCATCCAGGCCGACTTAATTCCTGCTATCTGCTTGACACATAGTTGCTCGTGTTATGGGATAGAATGGGCTGCGCTAATTAATGTTGCTATCAGTATACAGTAGATACAAGCTAGTGCAGCCTCTATGAAATATTGAAATTATCCGATTTTTTTTTGTAAAATAACGTAACTACTCTAGATATATAAGTACACACTGACATGTGTATGTAAATGATTTTCCTTTGTATTCACTAGTACCCTTAATACATGCTTGCCAACATTTTTATCCTCAGTCATAAAAGTCAGGAGCGCGGTTTTTTACTTACATATCTGTCGTTATTATAAAATGGAGAAAACCATGTGTTAACTTTGAGGACACCAACGGTTTCGTTTTCATAAACGTCAAATAGACGCCAGCGAATGTTGAACGATTCGTTTTTTTTCTGCATGGATTAATTAAATAACATATCTAGGGTGCTGTTACATTTACACGTCAGGGTGTTTTAGACTCTCAAATCGTCAGCATATGTAACAGAAAAATGAATATTTGCAGGTAATGAATGCAGAGGATCAGTCATTATAACATCCCTTTATTCTTCGGACAGAAAAATAGGAGGCATTACTTTTGGTAGTCCTTAATATATATATATATGTGTGTGTGTGTGTGTGTGTATGTGATTTAAAGGGGGTTAGAACAGTAGTCTAAAGAGCAGAGTGTATTTTAATGTGCAAGTAAAATTACTAATTTTATTAGAATACAAGAAAAGAACAGTGCTCGTTGTAATTCAGATACATAATAAGCTCGATAGGCCAATATTCTTGAGCTACTTTAATATTTAGTAATGTAATTAATAATTTAAAATTCAAACTCGAATTAAAAATTAAAAATCTGTTTCATAAGAAGGAACAACAACGAAGTCAATCATTTGTACGATCGTTTCGGAAACGATGGTTTTATTGTGATAAAACATCGTTTCCGAAAAGATCATACAACTTATTGACTTTGTGTTGTTCCTTCTTATGAGACAGATTTTTAATGTTCAATTCTAATTTGAATTTTAAATTTTCAATCACATTACTAAATATATATATATATATAATATATATATATATTTATATATATATATATATATATATATATATATATACATGCGTTTACGTGTCTGTGTGCATATGTGTTTTATTGTCTGGTTACTGATATTTAAATATACATCACGTTTGATCAATAGGAAGCCATTATTATTTATATGATGTACCGACTTGATCTCGTTATTCATTGTAATCTACCGTTTGTTGTCGTTTGAGAATAATCCATAATTCATTGAAATGCACTCAACTCTTTCCGGTATTAAGATATAATTCGTAAGCTAACCTTTCTGTTCTGACATGCCTAATTTCTTCTAGCACACTTTGATACTATCAGAGATTTAAAGGTCAAAAAATTTATAATTTTCAATAATCTCGTATTTCGTTCCTTTTTTCTCATTTTGACAAAAACGACATACGAAAATTTATCAATTGCATTTTCTCCTATGATGTATATAAATATCTTGCTTTTTTTCCAGTACCTATGCCTAAAGCGAACGCTGACTATAAGATATGAGCATACAGGCGCTGTATAGATAGATATATTCATAACTTAGTATACATGTTAAAACATTTTTAAAATATGATTTTTGAGTTGCGGAAATTTATCGTCAAACATTTATAGAATTTTGCTATATATTTTCATTTTATTAATGTCAAATCTAACACAGTCTACTCTGCACATCCTATATCGCTTTATTGCAGGACAATAGGTTTAATTTTGAAATTGCTTTTAAACGCAGAGAATTGAAATTTGTGACACTGAATGAGCATAACAAATTGCCTTATTTGTCTGTTTTTTGTGGAATTTCAACAAATAATATTTTCTGATAATTTCAAGCGTGTAACACGTTATTGCAAAAGACGTAAAAGGTACATTTTCGGTAATAATAATATTTTTACTTCGTATTTCTATTTATATTAATTAAATAATATATTCACTAATAATATTAACCAAAAAAAAGATCGAATTTCACATTATGTTTTAAAGGAAATATTTATTCATCAACATAACCTCCGGGCTTCAAAATCACTCTGACTAGCCTCTTGTCAACTGATGATGTCGATCACCGGATTTGAGATGATGTGATGCTATAAAAACAAAAACAACTTCCAAAATCTACCCTCAAATTTTATTCTTCGACGAAAATTGAACACCTCCGTCATGAATTTTCACCTTTATTATTGATAACAGCTGATAAATTATGTTCATATCTGGAGAACAAGGTGGACATGTCATGTTAATTTCTCCTTAATGCCTAATGGCTTAAGGTAAGATGTTGCAACCTTGGCTGAGTGAGATGTCCCATTGTCGTGCATAAAAACCATTTTGAGATAACGCGCCAATAGAAGGTCATCAAATCATATTGACAATGCTCATTAAAAAAACATATAAGACTGGTTTGTCAGTTTGACACCTTCTTTCACTCGAAATGTTCCAATTATTTCATCGCAGATTATTCAAACTCAAAACACGACGCCTCCACCTCCTGTTGACGACAGAATCGAGGAGGGTAGGGAATTCAACAGGACTTCAAACTTTGGTCCACCTATCTGGTTCATGAAGAGTTGCTCTGGTCACACCGGTGAAACGAACATTTTCAAATCTAGTTTCATGTATTTCGGAGCCAAAGCCGAACGTTTTTGCTAATGAGCTTGGTTTAAAACAGTGCTGGCTATGGACTTAAGCCTCTTGCAATTTCGTTTAAGACATTTAAGCGTGTATTTCTGGACAAGGATAGTATTCCAGCCTTGTAAAATATAGCAACACTACTGCTGCATAGTTCCTTGATAAGTTGGCGGCAAATTCTGCTAATATCACCAGCGGAAACTGACTTTCTTGTGTGTTTGTCCTTTTCCGGTTTGATGTTTTGATTTTCAACGCAGCATATTCCAAAAACAATATTATGCAAACAGTACACTCTTCATTCATATTAAGTTGAATGTTTATTTTTTTTGCATGATGTTAGTAAATATCCCTGGTCTAAGGAAACCACTTTTCGCATTTATTGAAGAAGTAGAATTTACTGATGCGTGTAACACGCCACATTCTATTCAACCTTTTGCATCGTTTGCAATCAAATTGATTATATGCTATCTTCTATCTCCAACAAAGTCATATGAAAAATATAAATAATACATAGCTGAAGATGCGTTTTTATCAAATATGTAAGAAAAGTGGAAATAACTCCATGAGATTTACAGTAGAAATATACAATAAAGCATTAATGAGTATTCATAATTTGTGTTTAAAAATCTAAATCGAATGAGCAATAACATCAGCAAATCAATCTTCTGTGAATTTGTTTCATGTAAAATTTGGAGGCGATATTTTGTTCTACGTGTAACTAAATTTTCAGAAGCTAACACTAATAAAACTAAACATTTACAACCAAATTAGGAAGACTGTAAGGCCAAGGTGACAAAAACATGTTTTGTTAAATATGCCATAGAAAGCTGGTAAAACCTTCAGAATTAAACATAATTTGCACAGGTATTTTATCAAAATATGACGTGGCTTTCACTCTTGCGTCATACAGTATAGGTTTATAGGTAAAACAACCGCTCATTCCGTTTCGAAATTATCACTGAGCACGCAATTTATTGAAAATCACATATAGAAAATTTCCAAATAAACTAGTACAGAAAAATATTAATGAAATGCTTGCGTATTGTTTGGGATGAATGCATAATGACGTAAAAAGATCATTCGACGTTCTGGATCGATAAATGTCAGATCATTTCGAAATGAAGCAATATTGATTACTTTTTCAGTAAACCATTGTTTTTATTCCTCATCAACACTAGTAGCTGGAATAAATGCTTGTCTCAAATACACTACTTTTTGGCGCCTTTTCCAACAAGTAAAATTAACTATGGATATGCATGTCCAGCTGCAAAACGAATTCGATTAAATATTTCCAGATATTGAAATAAATCATAAGTATCTCAGGTGGATTAGTATAAGAGCCATTCTTGCAACCTTAAACAAAATTCATCCATAAACGTAAAGCACGAAATTTGAATGAGTATTAATGCTTCATCGTATATTTATACTGTAAATTATTCAGCTTTACATTCAAACGATTCTAGACTTCATAGGGATTCCACCGCAATGCACTGCCATTAAAAAATTGCGTTTAATTAATTAAATTATTGAGCAGCCCAAGCATTAAAATGACGCGCAGTTTACATTAAAAGATTAATGAACATCACAGAAGCCGCGGTCTTGATAGCTATATTCAAATGTGAGGTTTCCTAATATGGCAGTTTTATTTAAGCGTAAAAATGTTCACTGGCGAATTGTGTTAAATGATAACTTATTTAATGATAATTAATTAAATTATGGTAAAAGTATTATATTTAACATTATAAATATAACTTCGGTTTGGAAATCCAACATTTATTAGAATCAAGAGTAATCAACACAAGAATTAAGTACAAAGAGATAGTAACCCGAGCAAAACAGGATTGTTTGTCACTAAACTATCACTAAAATAGTTTAATCTTCAAGTGGGTTGACCTGCTAAAATGGTGTCATCTTCAAAATTAAAATCTATAAAATATATATTTAAGTTAGCTACATTTCGGGTTGTCGAAACAGGGAATTGAGTGCAAGTATGGCACAAAGCCTTTACAGCTAAAACTCATAGGATTTATCGTTATGGTCAATCCAGATGACTGCGACTGATTGACCGATTATCTAAACCAACCAAAAATAAAGCAGTTTGAGTGCTGCAACAATAACTATTGGTCAGAAATCTTCATTGGCTGAGAAACGAGCAGATTAGTATTCGGGATTCGGCCCATAAAGAGAGGTTCTCCAAAGCGAAAAATTGAGTTGGTTCGTTTATTTCGCCGCTTAAAGGACCTAATCAGTTTACAGGTCATTCTCCATCATTGAAGCTGCCTAATTGCAGTTAATATTTCCTTTGCGTCGGCAGTAAACCAAATATTGGAGTTTGTTGAAAATTGTCGACGAAAATAGTGTAAACAGATGTTACAAACGCTTTTCGTAATTTTCTATTGCTTAACAAATTTTCTAAAATCCAAAAACAAGTCTAGCATTCACGAGGCGTGTGCAATAAGTAATGCCCCTGACCAACATCCATTTGTATGATCTAGCTGAAATTCTACAGGTGCAATGATTTATATCTCTACGGGTTATGTAGTAAATTACAGCTCTGAACTAATTGTGGTTTCTGTTTTACAGGTGTTTGAACTGATTCAGGTGTGAAATGGAGCCTGTTGAATGTCGAGCAGCGATCCGGTTTTTGTATTTGAAAGGACGCACACCACAGGAGACTTTTGATGAAATGAAAGAAACTTATGATGATAATGCCCCATCATATGAGGTTGTGAATCGCTTGCATCGTGAATTGAAACATGGCCGGAAGTCTGCGGAAATAGACCTAGTCACCCCCCTTCTGCCATTGATGAGGAATTTGTCCGTCAAGTTGGGGTTGCGATTTTGGCAGATCGGCGCATTACTATTCCCCAAATAGCCCAAGATGTCAAGATTACTGCAGGGCCTGTAGAAACTGTCATTCATGGCCATTTGCAGATGCATAAGGTGTCTGCCAGAGGGATTCCCAGGTTGCTCATACCATTCCAGAGCGAGAATGCGTCGAGTGCTCGAGGATGAGTTTGGAAATGTGCCAAGAAGATGAGTCAAAGTTTTTCCAAAGACTGATTAAACAGGATGAAACCTTGGTCCATTACTACGATCCAGACACCAAACCCCAGTCAATGCAGTGGAAGCACTTGCACTCACCACCTCCAAAGAAGGCAAGGGTGCAGCCCTCCGCTGGCAAGGTCATGCTCACAGTTTTCTGTGACCAGGACGGAGTAGTGATGACATATTTCCTGGCAAAGGGTACCACAATTACAAGAGCCTATTATGCTTCACTTTTGAGGAAATTAAGGGGAACTATCAAAATATAGAGGCGGAGAAAGATCAGCAAAGGTACCTTCCTCCTGCAGGACAACGCTCCGTTCCACAACTCGCATGTCGCCAGATCAAAAGCCCGGGCGTGTGGTTATGAAATCCTAGCCCATCCTCTCTACTCTCCTGACCTTGCACTCTCTGACTTTCACCTCTTCCCAGCCATGAAGTTGCTTTTGAAAGGAAAGCGTTTCCCAGATGATGCAGCCTTGATTTCTGAAGTCACATCGTGTTTGGAGGACAAACCTGGGGTGTTCTCCAGAAACAGTCTCCAGATTTGCATCAAACGATGGGAGAAATGCATAACTGTGGGTGGTTCCTCTGTAGAGAAAGACTAATAACTGTGCCAAGTTTCGTTGCTCTATTGCTATGGGAAGTGGGTCGGGGGCATTACTCATTGAACGCCCCTTGTAAAGATTTAGAATTCACCTATCTCCTCTTTCCACGATCTTAAAACAACAGGGGGTTGAATATAAACAGAGAAGGACCAATCAAAACATGTGATTATCACGTGACAATCGGCCAACTTGGTTTTGTGAAGTTATAGTACCACACTCATTCCGCGTACTCCTATGTTTCTACGGATGTGCCTTCACAATTCGACTAATAATAAAAACTCATGGGCCATCTTTCAACTTACAGTTACACACTGATTCCTTTAATGTTTTAATGGTTTTGTTTACAAAAGATAGTGCATCGTACCAGACGCCAGACAGCCACCTAATATTTCAATCACTGTAACCTAGATATTTTTTTAAAAATTCTAACAGTGAAACTCTTTCAGGTTCTATAGCACTTGATTTCCCGGTATTTTTAAAAAGGTAGAATTTAAAATTCTTTCTCATTGATTCTTATGTAAATTATATGTTGCATGTTCTAAATCTACATAAAATAGAAAAAAGAAACACATGTTGTATACATGAGCATTGAGAAGGTAATCATATTCGAAACTTTTTCTTGTTTTAAGATTCTTTCGATATATATATATATATATTTGTGTGTTTCGATTCATATATTCATATATGTATATATATATTTATATATATTTATATGTATGTTTGTGTGTGCGTGTATATATATAAATATATATATAAATGTAAATATGAATGCATGTTTATATTTAAACATTATATATATATAAACATTAATATATATATATATATGTATACATACTTTAGCACAAATATATATAGATACTTAAGCATAGCTATATATATATATATATATATATATATATATATAGATTTATTAAGACATATACACATATTTAAGCATATACATATATATTTAAATATATATATATATTTAAACAAACACACATCTCTCTCTATCTGTATCTCTCTCTTTATATATATATATATATATATATATATATATATATATATATATATATATATATATATATATACTTATTTGTTTATATTCCTAGCTTTGCCATTATCATTCCACATTTTTCTGACTCTTCCTGCAAAATCTCATATCACTTTTCAAATACGATTTCCCGCGTTTTAGCAGAAAACTCCATATTTCCAATTTGCATGAGTAATCAGCATTAAGCAAACACAGCATTATTAATATTTGAAATTCGAAACGTTGAGTAAAAATCTGTCACCTCGAAATAACTTAATGAAATCCAAGTCTAAAGACATTTTCATTACCATAATGCATTATTTTTAGGTGTCCAACACGACGAAAGATTTGGCATTTTGAAACAACTTAGTCGATATTAATAATTAGGTTGTCAAACCGCTGATTGCGAATCCGGCACTTTCATCGCTATTATTTGTTTATGGATGACGTATTTGGTTATGAGTGCATTTATATATTAGAATGAATATTCCTTATTGCAATGTTTTTTTTTGTTTTTTTTTGGTGGTGGCTGTCATTTGTAAAAGAACAATTTGTTTATGAAAAGGCGTGGGCGAGACACACAATAGCATAACTGATGTTGAGGTAGAAATATTATATGATAAAATAAAGCGGGTTTTTTTTTCCAAATATATGAAGTCTATGTAAAGTTTTAAAAAGATAAACAGGGAGACATACCTTCTAGTAAACAAAGAGATGGAGAAGTAATCTTAAGGAGAATTTGGTAGAAAAAGACAAAGGCAGAAAATGTCAATAAGCATAAAATACAAACTAAATTTCGTTACGTAGTGGAAAGAAAAATGATTACTTAATAAGATGAGGTAAATGCACTCCAAACAATGAGAAGAATGACATAGATATAAAATGAGTAGAGAACTGGAAGAAGAAAAATACCGAGAAGCATAGAGGGAGTGACAAGGACTGCGACAGAAGTCGAAAAGGAGAAACAGAAGGAGGTGGAAAAAGAAAAAGTAGAAAGAATAAGACGGAAACAATGAGATCTAAAATCGGAAGGCAAAGAGGAAGACGAAAATATATGATTTGTAAAATAGGAAATAGAACACGGACTGAATAATTAAAAAGCCAGTAGCAGGTGTAGAATAAAAAGAAGAATGTGCAGAAGCATAAATAGAAATGACTTTAATAGTAGTCGAAAGGTATAATAAGCAATAGAAAATAGTACGGAAGAAAATGCAGAAGACGACCATATGATAGAGAAGGAGGAACTGGATGAAAAAGAGAGAGAAAAACAAAATTTAAGAAAGAGAGAATCCAATGCGAACTAGATGAATATGTACAAGAAACAAAAGGAAAAAAACGATGGCGAAAGAGTAAAGTGACAAGGAGGAAAAGAAAAGGTGACATTAGGTTTTAAATAGTAGTGTGAAAAAAATGAACCATCGCAATGGGCAGGAGTAAATGAGTAGTAATAAAAAAAAAATAATTAGTAGTAGTAAGAGAAATGTGAAACAGCAGAATGAGATTGAAAAAAAAATTAGAAATATAAAAAGCAATTGAACAAGTAATTACAGTTGAAAATAAATAGAAACTAAGCGGCACTCCCTATCGTAGTTGTAATAAAACATACGTTGAAGAGAAAGTAAAATTCTAGGAAGGAAAAATTGTATTAAAATATCAGTATTGAAATCGAGAGAAATGTATGTGTTTCATCTCGGGCGTCAATGCGATATAGGTTATGTAATTATGAACTACAGCTTATTTAATTGGCACTAATACATTTTGTCATCATTTAAATCTTTCTTTTTACGTATTAAAAAAGGCATTGACATGTTGAACGATACAACACAAGCTTGTTTATGTTCCATTTTTTGGTATATTTTCTTTGCAACGCAGAAAGAGGTAAGAAAAACATACATACTATAAAATGTAATGGGGGGGATACCGAAATTTAACAAATGGATAAAAAGGTAGAAAAAAGACGAAAAACATAAATAAAATAAGGAAAGTAAGTTCAGTGGAAACAAAAATAAGTTAAATATGAATAGAAACCACCAGGAGACGGGTAAGCATGGAAGGAACCAGAAAGAGAAAGGAATAAAATAAATTTTATTATATATATATATATATATATATATATATATATATATATATATATATATATATATATATATATATATATATATATATAAAAGAGTGTAGCCATCAACAATTGTAGGTTTTTCAGTGTTTAATATTTTAAAATATCTTTATAACGCGTTTCAAGCCTTGTTCAGCTCTCTTCAGATATTTTTATATCAAGTTTTTTTTTCGAGATAATGTATTTTTGGAAAACATGTGGCTTTGGCAACACTGATGATTGAGTTTTTCACATAAATGCCAATTTCAGATTTTTTGTCACCAATAGTTGCTGCGCTGGTCAAAATTTAAATCAGAATTAGAGTTAAGTTCATTTAGTGGATGGATGGGGGTTTTGAGTTTACTTGGGACATATTTCTATGCTTTTTAATGATTTTCTTTCTCTTTTGATGTGTATGTCAGGGGCTGCTTGTGTATAAATGCGAGGATTGTGTGTGGGCTTGGGTGAGTGCGTGTGGATAAAGATCTATGATTTTTTCACATGTGTGTGCTTCTGTGTGTGCGTGAGTGTCCGCGTGTGCGCGACCATGACTGTGCGTGCAAGACGGAGGAAGAGGCAGGATATATATATATATATACATATATATGTATATATATATATATGTATGTATATATATAAAGAGAGAGAGAGAGAGATGTGAAACGATTGAGTTGTCTCCCTAAAGAAAGCAACACTACATCTTTATTTAAAAAAAGCTATTGAAACATAAATGCAGCTTACCTAATTATGTAGTAGAGGCGGCATCAATTCAATATAGTCGCTTTCAGCCTACATCATTGGTTTTATACAGGTTCGGAATTTATTTTCCACAAGCGCCGATGGATGCGCCGCGAATACTCCGCGGATGGCGGCTATCGGCTGGCTTATGTGTTGTAAGAAGTCATATTGGTGAATTTTTCGACGTATGACCAAACGAAGTCGTCCAGAGTGTTCAGGTCGGAGAAGGAGGGACGAAAATGGAGAAGAGTACAAAAGTGTAGCACTCTTCTAGGTCTCTTTGCACATGTCGGTCGGCGCCGAGCTATGTTGCCACACCCAGGGTGTGCCATCGTCCACCTGATCCACCTGATTGCACTGGGGATCACTACACACTTCAGCACACCCGGCTACCCTTTGGTGTTGGCTTTCAAGTTGACCTCGAAGATGTAAGGTTGACTGATGTGGTCCTCACTTGAAACAACACCAAAACGAAAACCATGGCCAGATACTTTGTTTTCATCACCCAAAGCACTGATCTGCTTTTCGTAGTCCTGCTGTCATAACTTGGATCGGTAGTGAGCATGATTTGTACAACTACTCATCTCCTACTTCGCTCGTTGAATATTATGCCATTAGCAGCCATGATAGAAGGCGCCTATTGCTCTTAGGAATTGTACACAACCGCCCAACTATTACATAGGTTGAGACAAGAAAGACAAATACGATTTTTATCAATAGGAAACGGAATCATGTGGTCTTTTCTAGGGCGAAGCAAGAATATGAAAGTTTGAGAGCATTAGCGCCGGAAAAATGAAAGAAATAGAAAACATGCCGAATACGTATGAAGGAAGAGAGATAAAGGACAAATATGCGAATTTAAGTGAAGAAAATGAAAGATACCAAAAATATCTGAATTTAATATTAATGATATAATTGCAGAAAGTAGTTATGCTCGATTTTGCTTTTTAAAGATTCTGATGAATATCACTTAGTGTCAGGTCGATTAGGAGAGTAATTAAAATCGACTAACGCCTGATAAAAGGAGTCTGATCAAAGAGAAGCTACGTTCGATATCAGTTGGGGACAATAAAATGAAGACATTAATATGCAAAAGATATAATTTCAGTTATTGCTTTAATTTAGTAAATACATCAATCAAGTCAATACACTCTCATGTAGTTTGTTTCGAAAATAGCCTATCATTTTTTTATTTATGGAAAAAAAAATTTATTGCGATTTTCATTATATATATATATATATATATATATATATATATATACACACACACAGACACACACGCATATATATATATATATATATATATATATATATATATATATATATATATATATATATATATATATATATATATATATAAATGTAACTCTTGGTTCGTCCGCAATTAATTGTCTAAAATACCACTGGACGGATATCTTCCACGTTTTGGTATAATATCTTTACTATATCCATGTGTGCTTTTATATATTTCTTTTTAATTATAACATTATACTTAATTTTTATATGGAAAATAGGTTGTTTTCTTTGTACCGATAGGTCATTTTTATTTAGGGACAATTATTTATTACCGTTTCCTGTCACGTGACCAGTGTTTCCAATTTAGCGTTTTTCCTGCTAGATCTGGCGATTTCGTTTGCAATCTAGCGAAGAATTCTAGAAAATCTGGAGATATTTCGCACCCACACAACCGCACTTTTACATTAAAAAATAAAGAAAAGCGCTTGAAAATACTTTAAAACATAAAATAAACACATTCATGTAAGTAAAAAAAGTAGCATTTATTGACTTTGGTAACAATTATTTATTGCTTATTTGTTTTTCACCTCTTTTTAGGCTAACCATTCATAAATCACGCTATAAAATCGATATTTCCAAGTACATTTTAGGTGGGGCGTGCGTTCCAACCTACGGAGTTTATTTTAAAATACGATCTAAGCAACCCTGCTTAATTTAGAAGTATTTAGTCGAAAATTGTAAAAAGCAAGAAACAACAGCAAAGAAAAAAAAGCTTATACCAACATAGTAGAATGTAATTATCTATTAACCTAAATACTTTTAACATGCTAAAACAAAGTTTTTTTTTTGTTTTTTTATTTTTCTAAGTTCAAAATATATTGCGGCATTATTTTGATTTATTTAATTTGAAGTATATTTCAATTTTACTTTTATTATAGAAAGTTTTAGTTTATGATTTGTTTCCTGCAAAAAAATGCCCTCCCTAAAAAGCAGGTAAAACTAGCTTATTAAATATGTAAGCCTTCTGAGGAGCTAACCGCTTCAATGTAATTCCAGAAACAATAGTGCGACAAAACACGGAACATTGTATATATTGAATATATTATATCTATAATTTTTTATGGTAAGAATTTAAAATATGGAGTTTGGGGATGGAAATTAGCGATTTTTGAAAATTTTAGATGATAAAAGTTAAAAATCTAGCGATTTTCTGGACATATCTTTCTCCTTATCTCGTGTGTTTTCTGTTAAATTTCAGTTGTCAACACTGCATCACTAAAAAAACACTACAGGCTTAATGTAAACAGAATTTGTTTACAATATCGGTAAATTTTCAATGGGTTTAATCACATGATTATTGATAATGTAACCATGTGATTGAAATTTAATTTAAATTAACCACACGTGGTCGCTTTCCTATCAAAAATTCATCGAAGAATAGTAGGTACAGACAAAATGAATGCCGACGCTCAGAGTGTATAAAGATTTTGAGCACTCTCTTTACTTAATAATTCACCAAAAATCAGGAAATTAACCAATTTTACTTAAAATTGCAGTATTTATCAAATAATGATCGCAGAATATAATTAACTGATTAATTTTACTTAATTTTAGTGAAAATGTTTTATTTTGTTTAAACAAAAAATACCTTTACTAAAGTTATGGTTTTCAGTAGTAAATAAAAAACGCAAGAATTTATTTTTGCTTTTTTTATATAAATAAAGCATCGTAATTTTTAACAATAAAAATTTTTTTTACAGTAACATTAAGAAAAAAACCCCAAAAGTCCGTATTAATGAATTCGATATAACTAGAAAAAAATGAATACTCGCATACTATTCAGGAAATTAAAGCCTCAATAAGATACCTGTTTCAGTCACCTAAATTATTTAGGGTCAAATGAGTTTAGGAATATATAAACAAACCTAAATATTTGTTTTTGCTTACAAAAATAGCATTAATACAGTAAGTTAGGTAAAATTTGCATAGAATGCTCTGCTTTACGGTTGTTGTAAAAATGGAACAGAAATTTAAATTTCGTTCTCTTTTAAATTCGGTACATTTTTACATTACGTCCAACTCATCGTTCACATTCGACACGTCAACTTTTATAGCTTTTCGAGTATATATTATTTATTCACCTTTTCTCTTCAATTTGTGATATATAACACTTTGGTGAGTAAATTATTTACTTTTTAATAGACATTTCAAAATGGGAAGCGTGAATTATTCGACCTCCTGTCTTTCCAAGCTTATAACTACTCGCAAAATGTAATTCAAGCCCTAATTTTTTTTCAATTAAAGAAGCAAGGACCAAGGTTTCAGAAAACAGAAAAAAGAAAAAACAAACAACGTGGTTTTAAAAAAAAGATTTTAAACTTCGAACTTTATAGGTAAATTATTAAAAAAAAACACTACTTTTTTATTTAAATTTGAATATATTATATATTGACCTTTTCTCTTCAATATGTGATTTATAAAAGTTTGGTGAGTAAATTAATTATTTACTTTTTAATAGACACTTGAAAATGTGAGGGTGTGAATTAAAAAAACAATTGTCTAAAATATTTAATTCAATTTATTGGAAAGAACATAAAATTTCACATTGACCCTGAAAATATCGTAAAAATAGAATCAAAAGAAACATTTTGATAGATTTTTGAATTTTAAAAATTGAAAAATATTGAGTTCGTAAAATTCATTACTGTTTTTTTTTTTAAATATATATTTCTATTACTTTTAAAACTAATTTAATAGTTTATTTTTGAAGTATAATCCATAAAGAAAATAAACAACCCACTTTTAAAAGGGAAATTACGAGTTTTTCATATTTTATTCGCAGCTTCGTGATAGGGGTGTCAAAAATTCTTACAAAAATTCTGATACATCTATTTGATGCGAGTGTGTAATTGTTGTAAACATACCCGACAACCTATAAATGTCGACATTACCTATGTGAATGGTAAGCTGGACGTAAAAAATAACAAAAAGATATACCAAACTGACTTTTTCGTTTTAAAATGGAATTGTTTCCCATTTGTTATAAACTTTTTTTCTTTTTTTTTTTAATAAATATTTTGTGTTTGATATACATAAAATACAATTGTTGAATATTACTGTTTCATTATATTCCTTTTGGGGGGCAGAATTAAAAAATTAAGAAAGATTATAACGAAGCGAAATGTAAGTTTCCGTTCCATTTTTACAACAACCGTAAAACAGCGCATAATCAGCAAGTTTTTCGTAATTTATAAGTATAATGTTGAAACACTAAATCAACATTTTATTGTTTTTGCATAATAAATGATGGAAGTATTTTTCTGTTTATTTTCTGACCATCTCTTAAGAAATAAATAATTCCTATATTCTCTTGAAAGAAAGAATCAAACTTTTCTCTATTTTCACATAACTATTGACAGTGTTCATGTAAAGCATTCATCTCTTCTTTTTATAATACAAATTGCGTTTTCAAAGAGAAACGCTTACTGCCAAATTTCTTTAAAAAAGTGCAAGTTTTCCTGAAAAAACTTGCACCCAACAATTTATGGTAAAAACTTAACCTTTTTTGGGGGCAAAAATAA
>NC_136483.1:93568117-93573117 GCF_053919585.1 Euprymna scolopes
TTAAACTCATTATTCGGCTATCATTAGGTAAAGGTTAGGAAGAAAATTTTCATTTATGTAAACACTCTGATGTATAACTAAATGGAAACTCTGAACAATGTCAATAGATGGAGGTTACACTTATCTTGTTAAGGAAGTACGTCTCGGATATCTAGTGTAAGATGGAAAAGTTGTATTGTGGTAGTTTTGGATTACTGTTGCCAACGTTCTTGTTATTTTCAAAGAGTTTCATTCTATCTAACTTACGTCCTCTTTAAACTGAATCTCTGGACGAAGTAAGGAATCGTTATAACGAACACAGGAATCTATACTAACATTATTTGTGAACAAACACTGTTGATTAAATACTTTTAATAATGAATACTGTCCTAATTCGCGAGTTGGATATAAAGATTCGCAAAGTATAAAACACCAGTAAGATACAACATGAAACTATTCGCAATTTTTAAAAACGTTTATACGAAAATATTTGATATTAAATCAACAGTTATAATTTCAGTCCCAGCTCGGGACAACTTTACTGGATAACCGCTCAACATTTACTATGATTTTACTTAAATGCAAATTTAATACGATGTAATTTTTAGAATTGTTATGACTAATTCATGAAGAATGAGGTGTTATCATATTTTGTTAGTTCCGAATACTGTGTGTGGTTCGTATTCCTTCTACATCTCACTAAACTCTATTGAATCCTGAAAATCAACCGGGAGTGACTAAAACTGACAACGATGAATGTGCAGCGCCTTGTGTCAAGGTACACTATTCTAAACACCCGCTAACTTCTCATCAGCATAACAATAGCTCAATAATATACATCGTCGAGTCAGACACAACTTCAAAGTCAGCGTATAGTATCTCATGTCACGCCCTCGGTCAACTCCTTCTTTACGCACTCTCAATTGACTTGTGAATCACGTTGGGGGAAATATATTCGTCAGTTGAAAATTTAACATTTGGTAAATTTTCTAATTGAGCACATTGTGTGTGCATGTATGAGGAAGCAACTTAATGGGTAGTGAACAGACAAAAAAGGATCAATATAACAAATTCCGCTACATTGCTGAGATGATTTCGGAACACTCACGAATACATATACACCGTGAGTTTGTCTTATATATTATGCTGTTTTTTTTCTTACAAAACCCAAATGCAATATCAGTTGCGCATCAGAATAATAAAGTTATATGTTAAACTCGACACAATCATAAAGGCAACCATGTTTGAAGTGACTAACGTGTTGTTTGCTTTAAAAAGTAGGTTTTCTTATGAATTCATAACATCAGTCATTTAATTTATTTTGTACATATTTTCGAACGTAATATTAAATTAAGTTTGCATTGAGAGATTAGGAGATAGACTCCTCAGTTAAGCGGTTGAATGTACAAATTTCGGCACAGGGATTACTGAAAATACAATTACAGGTTATTTAATAAGTTTAAACGTTGATGCATGTTGAATTCTAGCGAGCTACACCAGTGGATTAAACAAATTTTCCGTTTAAAATTTAGTACATATTTTCAAGATCGAGAAACGGTTTTCTAATTGAATAAGAAGCACATGGGAAAGTTTACAGGTTGTTTCAGAAGCAACGTTGTTAGTATAGAATCCCAGATAAGAACAGTATTCAGAAATAATTCATTTGAGAAGGTTAACTACCATCCTAAAATATACCGACACAGAATACACATTATGGTAAGGATGATGTAAGCTGTCTCTAAGTAGATTTAGATTTTTTTTTCTCTTTCTGCTCTTAAGAATGTTGTCTTTGTCTTGCTGAGAGCACTCAAGAAAAGGCAATCCTATAAAACATTTCTGTCGTTAGGATGGCTTAATCTTGTACTTTAGATCTGGCATCGTTAAAACAGGGTCATAAGACGACATCTATAGACGTTGTTACTGTTTTTGTGTGTGAGGAGAGTTAAGGGATATATTATTGATCTACGATCGATTTGTGCTAAACAAAAAGTATTAAGGAATGACACACACATACGCACTCACATATATATATATATATATATATATATACATATATATATATATATATATATATATATATATATATATGAAGACAGAGAGAGAAATATAGAAAGAGTAAGAGAGAAATAGGAGACTTAAAATATTGGCAGAGACAAACAAGAAAAATCGACAAGAATATTTACAGAAAGCATATATATTAACTACATTGAAAAACTTCTCTTAGTCTCTTCCACTCTTTTGATCGCTCTCTCCTTTCCATTCTTTCTCGCTCTACGAAATATATGTAATATTTTCTCGTGAAAATATTAACATTTACAATATATAGATTTACAAGAAACAAAGGCAAATATAGTCATAAAGCAGACACTTGTTTGTATATCTATAATATAAAGCGGAATGGGTGTGTATGTGTGTGTGTCTGGTCACGAATATGCTCCTATATGGTTGACTATTTTAAAAACAAACTGATTACATATAATGATGGAAGATTTATCGAGACACAGGAATGGATATGTTTGATCTGGTAGAATGGTGGCTCATTAAAATTGTGGGGTCTGAGTTCGCGCCTGGTCCACGAAGTACGAAAATACAAAATTAAAAAGAAAATGTTTACAAGTGTTTTTGATATAGATGTACATAATAATACTTTGATAAGTATGTTTTAACTTATTTTCAATAATACTTTGATAAGCATGTGTTAACGCAGACCCCACAATTTTATTATACCATCCTTAAGTAACCTTAAGTCGGAAAAGTGTTATATCTATCTTTAAAAAAGGGTTCTTTATAAAGATTTTTAAGTGGTCTTAAATTTTTGATCAGCAGTGTATATATATATATATATATATATATATATATATATATATATATATATATATATATGTATATATACACCAATATATATATGTGTGTGTGTACACATTGATATATTATTCTTAGTTAATATATTTTAAAAGATTATGCACCCAATGAAGTTTTAATGATGTTATTATAAAAGTGCTCAATAGCAAAGTAGAGCACTATATACTTATTTGCTTTACACGTTTTTTACTTGAGATAAAGTATTGCATTACATAAACAATTATATCGCTACAAATAAAGGAGCATCTTTCGGCCAGCCACTTAAGCAACTAGGGACCTCTTAAGTCGATACTACATATACAAAAAAATAGTCGATAATTATAATTATTCAGGGATTCAGCAATCATAAAATATATTATAAAAGCAAGTGTCATTAAGAATATACACGATAAGGGCTATAATATATGTAAAGAAAACTAAAAAGGGGGGAAATTAAGGATTGCGTTCAAACAACGGAAACACAGGATAAACATGGACAAAAGAAAAGAAACAAAAGTTGTGAAGAGAAAAATAAAAATAAAAATACTAGTGAAAACAAAAAAAAGAGAGGGGAAATAGCACAAGTAAAACAGTTAACATCAATTAATATGTACATAATATATATATACAAAAAACTACTGATAATATAATAAGTTTAAAAAAGATAGAAATAAAAAAATCACAAAACAACCGATTTAAAAATTACCAGCATAAAAATTATTAGATTTTTTTAATCAAAATAAAAATAAATAAAAGAAGATAAAGCCTAAACAATAAAAAAATGATAAACATCCATTTCATTATTTTTCTTATTCCCTCCTTCCCATCTCTTTTCCTGTTTTCAGTACCGCCAATTAATGTAACGCCCTCTTCAGGATTACAGAAATTTTTGTTATGTTTTTACCATGACATCAACCCGCTTGTATGGTTGTTTTCTTTTTTTGGAGGGGAGGGCTCTTTTCGTCATACACACAAGCGACTTTTCGCTTTTCTTTCGGCGTCCGATGACGGTTCAAAGGTGTCTCTTTGAGATTGCACATGCCGTTGCTTATAGCATACGTGTGGTGCACCATACACACGTTGATCCAAAAAATAAGTATCCTTAATTGGCTAATCCCGATGGCATGTTTTAATTCTCTTTTGGCTTACGTAACGAGACTGCGTTGCCTTACGGTGACGTTGTTTAAGGGGTTACTGAACGTTGCCTGCCTCAGGAACGACGCCAAGCAGAAAGGAAATATTTATATGATAAGGTATACTGATTTTAACAAAATCATGTTGATCCTTTTTAATTGCTAGTGTTTTATTACGATTTAATACTAACGCAATGCGTATGGTTGCTTATTACATTAATAGATGTGTAACATAAACACAAACATATGTACATACACACACACCAACACGCGCATTTTATCGAATTTCTAATCAAAATATAAAGGTAACGAAACAGAAATGTGACAGAATCATTTTATCCAAAGATAAGTCACATAGATACAATGACAATGGCATTTTTAAATAAGTAAATCAGTAAATAATAAAACGAATAAAGATACTCTAAGGTTTATGGCTGATCATATCTACACATTTAACCTATCTACTTATATTTATATCCTTCAAAATATATCAGCCAAGCATATTTGCATCTTGAAAACTTCACATCGAATTTCACGAAACATACATTCCGATAAACACGTATTAACGTGCAACCTAATATTTCAGAACGTGTATTTGCTTATATATAAATGCATATATATATATATATATATATATATATGTACATACATATATGTATATACATGTATACTAGCATACTAGTCAACATAAAGTTCGGTTTGGCCAAACCTGCTATACTAAGAATATTGACCAGTTTTTCATTATTATATGTCAACTCCTTCGTTACCCCAACACAAATTTCAAAAATTAATGAACGAATGAAAACAGGAAAATGTAACCACCACCACCACCCAAAAAAGCAGAAGTACGTGACAAATACTCCACAAGATATGTCGGCAGAAGTGATATGAAGATAAGCTATTCTCCGGATAATGAGCACCTTTTGATGACTATATTCCCATATAAGCGATTTTTGATGCTCCCTCAGTCTAGAAAGAATTGTTATTACGGTTTGTTGCGACGAAAATAAACCGTAAATAATTCGGTTTCAAAAATACCAAAAGAAT
>NC_136483.1:93575617-93633117 GCF_053919585.1 Euprymna scolopes
TGATTTACAGGATTTAAATAATTTGAACATTACCGAATAAAATATGAATAATAAACAAATGGATGCAGACAAACAGATATCGAGACTTTTATCTCATAATATTAAAAATGCAGAATGTCGGAATTATAATGAAAATTACCATTAAAAATGCAGAATTACCGGAATTATAATGAAAATTAAAAGAAAAAACAAATATTTGGGGATAGACACTACACTTCCAAATTAATCAGCCGTTCGTGTTAACCACATCTCAAGGAGACGTAACCTTGTTAAGTAACCTTAACATACTTCTATGCTTGAAACCTGCAAAGTCAATTTACGCATATGTACGAGACGCCATTAATTAGATACTTACACCAACCAAGTTCTAATTTTTTTTTTTTCGAATTAGGCCCAATTAGCAACTATGTTCATTAGTTAGAACACATAACAAATTTAGTCGGGAGAAAATACAATCGTTATAACTGCCTGGCGCTGTTTATCGACATAATGTCCGGGAAAAGATACAGCTTGAAAAAGTGCAGATAGAGCGCCAGCCAGCCAAGAAGGCAGACATAGTTTTATGAATATATTAATATAATAAATAAAATATGCAATAAAAGCATCAAGAAAGAAGTTATAAAAAAATGCTAGCAATAACAATGAATACTCCTTAACCATAAAAGACCGAAATGTGCAGTGAACAGACTTCGAAGAAGTAGACAAAAGATATCGGAAAATAAAGAGGGTACTGAACTTTAACTTGCATGTCAAATGTTTACACTAAAATGTTTGGCTTTCAAATCTGCAGATATTATATTTATTTTTGGTAGAAATATGAATATTAACCGTATATATATATATATATATATATATATATATATATATATATATATATATATATACGCATGACATTTTCATGTATGCTTATATTATTGTATGATGAAATATAATCTAATTTATAAAACTCCATGTGTCTGTTTGTCTCCATATATTCAAACTATATTTCTACCGAAATTAAAAGTTACAGAGCAGCTCTCGGGAGCTTACAAGATTGGTTTATGGGCCCTTTTTTACGGTTCGTCTAAGCGGTAAAAATAGTTTTAAAAAAAATGGGTCCAAATTGAAAACATCGTCATATATTGTGTACATTCATATTAGTCTTTTTTTTCATAATTTTCTATTTTTAATCGGTTTATATGTGTGTCATGTCGTGGTAACGTCAGCAGCTTTGAATGTTACACTTTTGTTTTCGGTTTCGATTCAAGCTTATGACACCCAAATATTTTGCACTTGAAATCACAAATCTATAATAATATATATATGAAATCTTGACAAATTAAAATATCCTATCAAAGCGTATTTTACAACCAGCCACCCTCCCCTGTTTGTTAGTCTAATTTATAAAACTCACTATATCTGTCTATCATTATGCTGCCATATTTTCACAAACCATCCCTTCTGAAACTAAAAATCGCGGCGCTAGGGACCTAAATTATGGGCTGTTTTTAATGCGTCTTTATCCTGATAAAATAGCTTTTAAAGGGTCAAAAAAAAAGGTCTTAATTGAAAAAATCGTTTTACATTCTGTACAATCATCTGATCAGTTCATATGCATGAAACCTTGGTCCAGTGGAAACGTCACCAGTTTAGAATGCTACTGTTTTGTTTTCGGTTTGGATTTTAGCTGATGCCACTCAAATATTTTCTTACTTTTGAAATCCCCACTCTATAATAATATATAGGGAATTTGGACAAATTAATATATGATATTTACACGTATTTTACGATCGGGAAATATCGGTTACCAACCACACTATTATATTATGAACACACGTCTATTATTTACTTCATAACTGTTCAATACATGTATAGGTCTCAGTAGTAAGTCATGAAAATATATTTATGGCAATTAAGCTTTGTAGAGATGTCAGCTTTTCTATTATGTAGCATAATTGCTATAAATATATTTGAATACACTACTATATATGTATCTATCTATCTATATACATATATGTGTGTGTATATATGTGTGTGTGTGTGTGTGTGGGTGTGTGTATGTGTGTGTGGGTGTGGGGGTGGGTGTGGGTGGGGGTTGGGCGTGTGTGCGTTACTTAGCGTCGAATTACTAAGTAAAATATACCTCGCATAAAGAAAAAAAAACATGCATTTTCTAAACAATTAAGAAGAAATGGTAAATATAGTCTTCTAAAATACTTTAATTGATTCTATTATTTCTACCCGCGCAAAAAATGATCAAGAATATAACCGTAAAGCTGGCGTTACATTGGATAAATGTTTTTATTTCGTGCTTGTCTCATATTTTTTCTCTATTTCTTAATATTCATTCCTTTGGTCTTATTGAAGACTAGCAGGCGTACCCGATATCGCTCGCAAAAAAATTTCACACTCCCATATTTTTTTTATTGTCATCAAAATCGATGTATACCCCTATGTTCACATCAAATTGCCAGCTCTTGCTGGAGACCCTTCGCGGTGCTCCGGTAGAAAGCATTATACGCTTCTCGTAGTGACTTAGTTTAGAATATATGGTAGTCTACATTGCGCTGTAGAGAAAATATTCTTGAATTTATAAAATTATTTTTATATATAATAGCTTGAATCAAAGCCCCAAATTCAGAAATCAAGTATGATACTGTAATTGTGTCCTAAATAAAAACATTCATTTCGAACGCGCCCCCTATCATATCAACTAATATACTGTTGAATTTCTGTCTTGCTTTACTGGTAAAATTGGTTTGAATTTAATTTTAAAATAAAATAGCAAGTTTAATGTTGCAACTGTGCTTTAAAAAGGAACATTCATTTCCTACGGTCCCTGTCATATTAAAGCACGTAATATTGATTTTATATGTCCGAACTTTCGGCTAATGTAATTATAAAACTTTTCAAATGCACTTGTTTTAGGCTGCATAACGTGTTAACTCTGCTTTCATTGTATTATTTTAAGTAACGATTATCGATACATATCAAACAAATTCCGATACAGAGCCAAGTTAAGAAAATGGTATCCATGTAAGGTCCTTTAGTGTGAAATGTTACAAAAAATTAACCCAGCCGGTTTCGAGTCCATATGGAACGAACTCACACACAGATACACGCACTTAATGTTCACTTAATATTAAAGTAGACATAAATATGGAAGTTTACTTTTTTTGTAATTTCAGTTTAAATACTATTTACAATTAAATATGAAAGCATGTTTTTTAGATAAAAAAAATCATCACTGAACAATTTAGATAACGATATATTAATACGAATATAAAGTGATAAAAGACGTGCGGACTGATTCAGATTGATAGGAATTAAATAATACTACGCGCCACCGGGTCGGATTGGCTAGCATTTATATCTGTGATTATGACGGGTAAAGAAATAACGTAAAGTCCCGACTCTTAGAGAATACCTCATAAAGAATTATAGCTATATTAACTTCTTTTATAACATTAGAATAAGAAAATACTACGAAGTAAAATACTAACAACGACACGATTGTTAAAACTCAATTTATGTACTTAATCCTAAGAACAATTCCTTTTTTGGGGGCATATACTTTGTCTTGCTCCTCTTCGTTCTTGGCGTATTTTTTTGTTTATTTCTGTGAAGCGTATACTTTTGTTTATAGTGGAAAGGATATATTTTAGTTTCAACTCAGCAACTCTTTCCCGCCACGCCCGTCGTTCGGCTTACACTGCTGTCTTATCTATACGTGACCCCGGTCTGATACGAGAGGCTTTCTTTATCCTCGGAGATAAAAACGTAAATCCTTTAATTAAAATGCGTCTGTTTGGTCTTCACTTTGATTCGTGTATTAAGCCGACAGCTAAAACTCTTCGATATTACCATATGTTTCTTAAGTCGAACAAGAAGATGGTTCTAGGGTTACGTTATTCTAAATTGTAAGCAAATTGGGCTCATGGCAACGAAGTTTATAAAATTATAGAGTTGGCATAATTGCATTGTTACTTCCTTTAGAGGCTGTAAATGTCAAGTCAGTCTGTCTTCACGTATATATATATATATATATATGATAAAATATTCAAATATTAACTGGTTTAGTAAATAAATTTTTGGTATCCACTGGTGGGCTAAGTCATCTATGATTTGATGTTCAGTGTATCTCCTTTTATGCGGTATAATACAATTAAATACAATAGGAACAAAATTACTACATCGTAATGATAATAATAATAATAATATTAACAACAACAATCCTGCTACTACTACTATTACTACTACTACTACAACTATTACTACTACTACTAATAATAATAATTATAATAATAATAACGCTGATAGTCGTGATCACCACGATGCTATTCTTTTGGAGTAAATTCTAAGGTGAAATACAAAATAGACATAAAAAATCCACGCCGTTTTCTAGAGAAGCACCTTTGCAAAAAGTGGCTGTTTTTTCCTGCTGTTTTATTAAGAATATATGTTGTTGTTTTTTTTTATTTCAGTAACCGTAAAAGTAATGGACCTCGATTCGCTGTAGAAATGATGCAGTTACTAAAACGGGGATTATGTTTTATTTGCATATGCATAATCAAATTGGCGCGGAAAAGATGTGAACGTACGTAAACAATATTTTAATCATTGTTTATATATTGCTGACTTCGCACTTGGAAAATGCTAATTTTTTTGTTATTCGAAAACTCTTTAATTAAAATTAAATAAATATAAATCAGGAAAAAAAAGTATAGCTTACTTGCATATTGTCAAAACATTGTTGCATCTATCTAGTCCTCTGTTATGTACGGGGGAATCCTTCTATGATAAGGCAGGTTTTAATTTTTACACAATCAAAAGTATTTACTAGTTTTCTCATTTGCCATAAAAGCATTGCATGTGTTTAGTCCTCGGTTAGCGTCAGAGGAATGTTTTCTAGACGGAAACAGTAATTATTTTCTCCAAAGCAAAGCGGGTTAGTAATTCTAATAGAAAAAATGTAGTTTAGTCAATGCTGAACAACTTTGGCAAGGATTTTTTTTATTACGTAATAAAGTGTCACCACAGGATGCAGGTTTCTTTTGTTAGAAATCCTATAGAGTTCGAATTCCTGGAATGATTTGTTTACCCCCTCCCTATCGTCTCGCATTGTACCTATTCTGTTTTAATAGATAGTGATAATATTCCGTGTTCGAGAAAAATATGAATTGTGTTTCGTGTTTACTGCCAGGTGTAATTTGGCTAAGTCCGCTGAGAATGCATAAATGTAAATGTAAATAAGGCGTAGCTGTAATGTAGGTTTTGCGGAAAAAGGCAGTCCGGCCATCATAACATTAACTGAAAATCTGTTGGTTGGCAATAAGATCTGCTGGTTGGCTTGGAAGGTTTTTGTAACCGTTCGGAAACCACGTAGTCCGTTATTCGCTAATTTCGAGTAAACCTGTTAACCGCCGATAAGAACTAAGTGGAACCAGACCAACGTGTATTCGTTATTACAATCCGTGTTATAGAAAGAACTAACCGAGCTTGTATTGGAAGAAATAATATAAACCTTGCGTGTTTTGTTAAAAGCTGAGGGGTTTTGCGTTTAATGAGGGGATTATCAGAAGAAAATGTTTAGCAATCGAAGTTTTGCTAACACTGTGAGAGATGTATTGGTTTGAGCTGTGCCGCTCACAGGAATGAAAATATATTGTTTGATTACAAAGAAAAGTGGTTGAAAAGTTTCTACAAAACAAAAAACGATAGTTGCTAGTATTGTGAGTGTATTGTATTTGTATGTGGATTCTGCATTCTCAAATCTAAACCCCTTTCTTCTGGGCGAGAATAATTACTTCCCTTTTATTACACACACATACACACACACACACACACACACACATATATATATATATATATATATACATATCTATATGACTATAAAACTCAAATTACCTTGTAATAAGTTTTGCAACCCAACATCCGGTTTACGACTTCACGTTGCGCATGCGTGCATAAATAATTAACGTGATAATAACACGTATTGTTTTACTGTGTACGTTTTCAGCGTCCCAATTATTTTTTTTTCGCGTTTTAATTATCCAATAAAACAATTGTTAATACTCTCTGCATTTTATTTACATCGTTCCTTTCCGTATTACGTATAAGTTATTTTAACGCAATTTTCTTACAAATAAATCTTTAACCCGTTGACAACCATTAGAACATTGTACAACGGCGATTTACCCACAGCATTCATTTTTTAAAAATTTATCCTCTATTTTATAATACACCTTTCTTAAAAAAACATTCCTACATTTTCGTCTACCCTACCAACATAAATAACCACAAACATGTTTTTACTTTGCGTTACAAATAAATATTCAACGCGATAACAAAACGTATTGGTTTACTGTACAAGTTTTTAGCGCCCAAATTGTTGGTTATTTTTCGCGTTTAAATTAAAAGATATATTAAAATTTGAATTTAACTTTAAGTATTATGGTATCTGTTCAGTGCATACTTATCTATAAGTATATCAAACCATTTATAATACAATGGATGTATTTGTTTTTTTTTTTAATTAAACAATTATAAACAGAACGACTCAAGAAATCTGTCTAAATTCATTTTTCATTTTAATATACTGTCATGAAAATGTTTCTGTTATGTCACAAAATCATTTCTTATGTAACAAGTGTCACGCTCATACATTAATTCCATTGCTAATATAACATACTGGCCCAACGCGTCATGGGTAGTCTAGTACAATTATAAAACAAATATGTATGTAAGGATGTTGTAACCCAACATCCGTTTTACGACTTCCGGTTGCGCATGCATACTTAAACAAATAATCAATGCGAAAATAAAACGTATTTTTTACTACGTACGTTTACAGCGTCCCAGTTTTTTTTTTTCGTGTTTAACTTATCCAAATAAACAATTGTTAATACGTTGTGCATTTTTTTACATCGTTCCTTTCTGTATTACGTTTAAGTAAGTTTAACGCAATACAAATAAATCTAATTTTACATGTTGAAAACGATAAGAGCAGTTTACAACGGCGATTTACTCACCGCTATCATTTTCTTTGAGATTTTTTTTCCATGTTTTAATAAACTTTTCTTAAAAAAAGCATTCATACATTTTCTTCTACAATACCAACATAAATAAATACCCCCGAAAATATGTTGTTTTTTTTTTATTTGCGTTACAAATAAATAATCAACGTGACACAAAATGGTATTGTTTTACAGTGTACGTTTTCAGCGTTCCAATTGTTTTTTTTTCACATTTAAATTAAAAGATATATCAAAATTTGAATTTAAATTTAAATATTGTGGTATCTGTTCAGTGCATATTTCTCTACAAGTATGGCAAATCACTTACAATTCAATGGCTCTAAGTTTTTTTTTTTTAAATAAAGAATTATAATCAGAACGACTCATAGAAATCTATCTATATTCTTTTATCATTTTGATATACTTTCATAGGAATGTTTCTGTTATATCACATAAAATATATTTTCTTAACGTCACAAGTGTCACGCTCATATATTGATTCCATAGATAATATAACATACTGACCGAACGGATAGTCTAGTATTATATTTAAATTTACAATTAATGGAAAACACACTTTTGAAATAATATTAACATACATATATTATCTAAAAAAAACATTAGATATATATCTATACTTTCCTGTTTTTAATTTCCTTCAAAATTACGTTATGCAACGGGTCATTTTACCCGGAAATGAGACCTTCACAAATGAGTATAAACTAATCTCCATATTACAGTAAAAGTTGACACCTTGAAGGACATAACACTTATACTGGTACACGTGTTAAAAAATAAGCAATTACCTTGCGTAAAAATGCAATCATTAATAATACAATTTAATATTGAGGATTCTGAGCATAACAGCCGTAAAATAAAGAGGATATAATTTAACCTTAAATAACATTAATTATCGCTATGTTAATAGTATTAATATTATTATAAACTGTGTTATTAATGCAATTGTTAATATGCCAGCTGTTACATTTGTGTCTGGCTCTTTTTATTGACAATGTTATGCTGATATAACAAAACCATAGGCTATCAGGACCTTCCTTTATCAGAACTTTATTAATTTCTTCAAGAATATTGCGGTTCCGCACAATGCGGTTTCCGAAGCGATCCAACATTGAAATTATTCACAAGTCCCTCAATCAACATGTCATGCCCCTTTGTCACGCCCTTTGGGGCTCTTATAACACCTAGTACAACTCCTACTTTATATAACTTTCACAGATGTTTAGCTTCTTTTTTCAGCTTTTATATTCTTTGACATATTTCTTTTTTCCTCACTATTTATATCAGTTACTACTGCTATATTAATGATTATTGGTTTTTGTTTCTTTTCCATACAAGAGAAAAGGTGATATATTTGCTTCAATCAAATTGCCATATTGTATTTTAATATGATAAAATAACCGCACATTATCACTATTCACTCCTCCTTCCTGAACGTGCTCCTACTATTTTCCCTGCATCCCAATCACTTTCTCTTACATATATCGCAATTGGTATTTCTCGTAATATTTTCATAACAGCTTTTGCACGGCTTTTGATTAAACCTATAACAACTACTAGTGATGTGCTGTCCATTCTGACTTTTCTGACTGAATAATCCATGCATAGAGAACTTCAGTCGTTTTGTCAATGCGATGCTTCACAAAATTTGTCCTTAACGATTATCATTAACACATTTTCTTTTTAAACTGCGTCTAATGAATTGAAAATGCATTTTGTTTGCAAACATCTACTCCTTTATTATTTCTGCCTGTTATTATTATTATTACATTTTTATTATTTTTATTTTTATTTTTATTATTATTATTATTATTATTTGTATTATTATTATTATTACTATTATTATTATTGCAGTTGTTATTATTAATGTTATTTTTGTTGTTGCTATTATCATTATTGCTTTTGCTCCTTTCTCTCAACTACTCCTGATTATACTATATATATATATATATATATATATATATATATATATATATATATATATATATATATATATATATATATATATAGTGCTGGCAAAAAGAAAATCCGCCTATATATATATATACATATATATATATATATATATATATATATATATATATATATACATATTTATATATATATATATATATAAATTTATATATATATATATATATATAAATGTGTATATATATGCATATATATATATATATATATATATATATATATATATATATATATATATATATATTCTTCCAATTACGGGATTTCCTTGGATTTTACTTGTGCAAATGGAAATTATTTTAACTTTCTTGAAGTTATACATTTGGATTTTACCGTCACTGGATTATTTACCTATCCATTCACGTGTAATCACCTTTTTTCATAATATTCCCTCTGCTTCACCTTTTTTGTTTCCAAGTAAGATCTTTGACTTACTTGTTCTTTCATCAAATACTTTTGCATGCAAAATCCGATCCCGCATTTTGCTAATTCCTACCCTCTGATGAGAAGGAAAGTATTTCTTCGAAACTCCGCGGATTAAGGACTATCCACCTATTTAGTGTTTCCTTTTCAGATTAAATATGTTTTAAACTCATTTCAAAGTGTTTTTAACATGTTTTATTAACTGTTTGCTGCTCGTATATATATATATAGCCAGAGATGTCTCGTGTCGCGGGGTTCGAATCGTTCGACTGGTAGTAATTGTGACACCCTGCACTGAAGAATCCCGAAAGGATGAAACACTAGTGTCTGTAGGTATTTAATTATTATAGTAAAAAAAAATAATTATATATATATATATATATATATATATATAACTTTCTCAATAATATATATTATTATTTCCAAAGTCACATAATTATTTTAAAAGTTAGAGCCATGACAACCAGCAAACCGGAAGACCATAATTCGAGTTTCACCCTTATTTGGACTCATCAGTTTCACAGATCGAAATAGGAATTTCAAACCTGAAGCTTTTGCATGTGAGGCAAATCCCGAGGTCAGATGTGTCTAACTAATGAGCCAAAATGGGGAGAAACTCGAATATTAAACTCCCCGTTTGTTGGATGTTTTAGCTCTTCTGAGCTCCGACGTTATCTGCCTGTGGAAATAATTATATATTCGCTCTCACATTCTGAAAATTATATATATATATATATATATATATATATATATATATATATATATATAATCGTCCACGTACAGTTCTGCTTCGCTGTATCACAGAAATTAGAAAATTTGTATTAAAAGATTTGTTTTAATATTTATCAGTACATAAGTAAGCATGTGGTATTTTGGCCAAATATATAACATGCCCACTTATGCATTGACGAACATATTTTCTAATGCAACTCAATAAGGACTATCTACCTTACTTAATACAAAATGCTAGTTTGTTTGGGTTCTGTAATATATACTAGCAGATGTATCCGTCGTTGACTGGGTTCAAAAACAGCCTACAGCAAATGGACTGTGATTGATGAAAGTATGATAGGTTATGAAAAGGAGGGGCTTGTAAAGAGATAGGTTTTGCTACTCAAAAATTTTACCCTAAGCAAAATATGATGAAAGTAAATATATTTTTTATATCAACTTTGTTTCCATTCGTAGCCAGGAGTGACCAATAAAATGATGTTTCCTTACAGAGAGAAGATGATATATATATATATATATATATATATATATATATATATATATATATATATATATAATAATAGAAATATACAAGAAATAATGTTACTATAGTCAATAAAAGTTACTTTCATGGTAGAAAAGCTTATTGCTTTGTATTTTTAAGCAGTTTGTAACAAAAATGTCCTTTGAATTCACGAACAAGTTAAAAAAAATCAAAATGGCAGCGACTTTGAAATTGAGAACCCCGTTTTCAATTTGAAGGAGGGGAACCAGAGCATTCTGTGTTAACCATTTAAGAGAGTTCCGTCAACGTAAGGAATATTTATAAATATATTTTAATTTTTTCCGTTATTTTGTGCTTGAGGAATATTCGATTATGGGATGCGTAGCTTATATAAAAATTCATTTAAGTAGTTATCGCCTCAAATTTCGTTTTAATTTCGGTTCGCTGAAATTATTTCAAGTAAAGAGGATGTAAAACTATTTCAAAACAAAAAAAACATGAACTGAACTTTTATTGACTATGGTAACATTTATTAATTTTATATCTGTTTTTTTCGGGTAGTCGCTTGTTGACTTTTTTGCTAAACACTTTTACTAAATAATATCGACGAAAAATCGAAAAACAACGAAACCAAATCAGGTTTGAAAAATATTGAAGCTTTACTTACTTTAGTAAAATAATCTGAAACAGCAAAATGAGATATTAAAAAAGAAAACTCGTAATTACTTTAGATTTTTAAAGTAAAGAATCGATATAAATACGAATAAGAAGAAAATGGCGCCCTTTTCAACGGAACAGCTCCGTTAAATTTTTACAGTCAAAGTTCAATGATTAGACCTTTGGGAACTCTACCAAGCTCCTACAACAATTTTGGGTCTAAACGCTTGACATTTTTGATATTGGTTCCTTGTACATGGATCTTACTTAATAACTTTATTTGAGCCCAAAACAATAAATATTAAGGGTCATAACAGGGGTCAAAGTTTTTTTAAAATACCGTTTATTTTTATTTATTTTTTTGCTCAGCATACGCCTACAAACACCCGGGCAACGCCGGGCAACGCCGGCACCCATTGCTAGTATATATATATATATATATATATATATATATATATATATATATATATATATATATATATATATATATATATATATATATGGGGAAATATTTCTATTCAATTTTTCACCATTTGTTCATATCCTTTAATTTGGAAACTCGATAAAACTATAGAGGATATACAAATAAAAGACACAGCTCTATATGTTGAATTCCAAGATGTAGTCCATCTTACCTTTTATTCTCTTTAAGTACGTTCACATGCACACTTATTGACAGCACCTGTTTATTACGCAATATCATTCATGGTTTTATCATGTATATTCTTGAATTTATTCGACTTTAACTCAATAAAAAGCACTTCTTGATGTATATTTATTGGTGGCATTGTCTAGAAGTAAACTCGCTTAACTTCTCGATTATTTAATAATCAAGCGAAATATATATTAAAGATGATTGATTATTAAAATATTGCACACAAACATCAGACAGTTATATTATGATAAAAACCTAAACAATATAAGATACGATGTTGAACTTACTTGCTGTAACATTATAAATGCACACACTTATATATATATATATATATATATATATATATATATATATATATATATATATATATATTATAATATAAAGCCGAACGTCTGTGTGTGTGTGTGTGCGTGTGTGGTCACGAATATGCTCCTATATGGTTGACTATTTAAAAAAACTGATTACATATAAGGATAGAAGATGTATCGAGGATCAAGAATGGGTACGTTTGATCTGGCAGAACGGTGGTTCATAAAAATTGTGGGGGCTGTGTTCGCGTCTGGCCCCCAAAGTATGGAAATAAAAAAATGAAAAAAAAAAACCGTTTACAAGGGGTTTTGATATAGATGTACATAAGAATACTTTGGTAAGTATGTTTTAACTTAAACAGGGGTGCTATAATTAATTGTGGTTTCGGCGTTCGCGCCTGGTCCCCATAGAATGGAAATAGGCACACACTTTTATGAAGACTTTTCATATCTGTCTGCGTAAGTATACTTTGATAATTATGTTTCAGTTTGAAGAAATATGATATAATAAACTTGTGGAGTGTTCGTTCGCGTCTGACCGCATACAATGGAAATATGCCACCAAGTTTATCAAGGTTTTTTTTTAATATAGATCCACATAATAGTGTGGTAAGTG
This sequence comes from Euprymna scolopes, assembly GCF_053919585.1. NCBI lineage: Eukaryota > Metazoa > Mollusca > Cephalopoda > Sepiida > Sepiolidae > Euprymna > Euprymna scolopes. Next base: position 93,588,471 of record NC_136483.1, read on the forward strand.
TTTCAATGTAAACAGGTATGGTATAATAAATTATGGGGTTTATCTATTTTATTCTTCCTTTAATCATATTTGGCTTTGGTTTTAGTGCCTCTAAATTCGAAGCTATCTCTATACACCTACCTTTTCATAACCTATCATACTTTCATAAATCAGAGTCTATTTTCTGTAGGCTATTTTTGAACCCAGTCAACGACGGGTACTTTGGCTAGTATATATATATATATATATATATATATATATATATATATATGTGTGTGTGTGTGTGTGTTTGTGTGTGTGTGTATATATATATATATATATATATACGTGTGTGCATTTATAATAATTATGAACTTCTATAATATTATAGTCTGTAATATTACACACACGTATATATATGTATATCTGCATATATATATATATATATATATATATATATATATATATATATATATATATATATATATATATACAGATCATTTATCAGCTTCTCCAAAAATTATGAAATAAGACTTTACTATTTATATATTACATTAGTATAACTCCCTTATTTCAATCAACATTATAGTCTTCTTGCAAAAAACCTTTTATACTAATTTCTTCCACCCATCGATAAGTATTCAGTGTGTGTTTTTTGAGGGAATATGTCTGAATTAAGTTCCATTTAGAATGTCTTGCATGTAACTGGTTATGTTCCTACTTCCAAGTTATCTATTAACAGATTAAATAACAGTGATATAGATTCGCAGTAAAAAAAAACTGATCTTCGCTCTTGACTAAATCCTTTACAGATATTTCATATTTCCGTTGATGAGTTTGACTAAAAGAATACTATTGATTTAATCTCTAAATATAGATCACTCTTTTAAATCACTTATTTTTTTTGCCAATAAAACAATTTACTTATATAGGAAGTTGTGATGCCGATTCATTTTTCGTATTAATTTAATTGTTCGAACTACTGTTCACATCTTCAGTTCCAATTTCTTAACGTGTCCTTCTATGTAAGCTCCAATTTTCTTAGGATGTAGCTTGTTAAACTACGTAGTCCTTTTGTCAGACTCAGAAAATGCAAGGGATTTGAACGGGGCCCTAATATATAGTTCATAATTTAGCATAATTTTGTTCGGTTAACCATACCATTGAGAATTAATTAGTACCCCTATCCAATCATAGCTATCGGAACGAGAGCACGGTACCTACGTGAAGTAAATAATGGGCCATGTTTGTTCAGATTCCAGAATTAAATAGAAATCTTGCCGAGTCGACAAGATACACTTGAATTAAGTCGGAGAATATATTGACCGAAACGCTTGCAAAATTTTAACACATGATCAGAACAGTTGTCCGAATAACCCCAAAAAGACAGATAGAAATTTACTATAAAAAAGCAAACAGCATACGTAAAATTGTTTATATCAAATTCGAATATAATTTTGTCCACCTTTCTGCCATTTGTGATACTATAAAGTAGACCTGAGGTTGACTTTAATCACTAAGTGCTAAGAGGGGGGCAATAGACAAAAAATAGAAAATATCCTACAACCAACAATAGATAGGATTTGACAAACAATGAATCGGTAAGTATGGTTAGATTGAGCTTTTTAGAGTTGACAATGACAATAGAAACCCACAGATAAAGCAGGGAAGTGACGCTTCCGGTAGCCGTAGTGGGGCGACTTCAGATATCGACACCGAGAATTAGTTGAAAATTGATGCCCTTCGCGGCATTTTACAGTTGACTGTGAAACAGAAAGAGAGATGAACGTAACATCGATAGAACGGAGAGATAACACACACGCATACATACACACATACGACCACACACACACACACTTACAAGTCCAGCCGTCAATTATATTGTGTTTTCCTTTCTTTGTTCCACGGTTTATGAGGTTTCTACATTGTTAAACAACGTGTATTCCCATCGACAGTAGCCAGCGAGAAATTGACGATCCGGCCATAATAGGAATAGTCGAACGAAAAAATCCACGATACACGACGTTGGGAGTAAGCGATCTGTCGGTGCCGCGCACGTCCGGTCACACATGTTATGATTGACATCCCAGAGGTAATACTTTCTTTTTGTTATTAAGTCTGAAGGTGATTGCAAAATGCGTTGCTATGATGAATGCACTTATGTATTCATGCCTTGGAAGTCTTATTTCTTTATTGCTTATATTTGCGTTGTGAGGCTCTGAGAAACACCCACTGCCATAAACGTTCGTTAGAACCATAGATGCACCGTAGAATTCCTCCATACAAGCAAAAAATTCAACCGACCAACACTCATCAGCGCATATTAAACGTTTTCGAAGCCGATGCAGTTGATATCATTACAGTTAGGAGATCGGTTCCACGATTTCGAAGTGACTAAACAGATGCGAGAGACACAGCAGGCTCTGCACGTCCTTGTCCACACACCATCCACTCGCTGGAAAATGTACATAGATCATGTTTGTAAATGTATAGAAAAATTAATTATGGAATTCAAAATGTTTAAATGCTATCACTCTTTTCTTCATAACTTTTCAACTTTTTTCAGTTAAAAAATAGATGCCATACATTTTAGGAAGACCATTACATAATTAATCGTTTTGTTTCCATTAATGCTATAGTGCGTTCGATCATCTAACATACGTTTGCCTATTTACAGGCATTCTAAAAACGATAGATATCTTCTGATCTACTTTACAAACGCAAAACTAAATACAAAGTGCCAACTTTACAGCAATATTCGATTTGGGTTATTTAACCTCCGGTATCATATTTTTCTATTAATCTTTTTTCTCTAAGAGAGGTATTCCATAAATTATGTTTGAAGATAAACGAAGCCTATATATTGCATTTTCCTTCTGACAATATCGATGATTCTATTTGCATGAAAATATAAGCATGCGTTTCCGATTCGTATGATTTCTATTGCATTTATTTACGTTATCGTTTATTTTTCGCAATAGAAGTGCAGTGGAAAGATTTGATAATTGTCAGCATATTATTTATTTTAGACTAGCGGGTTCGCTCGGTCTTTCCTAATCATAAAATGTGCTTACGTAGAGTTTAATTCATGCAGATTTTCTATTAAATAATATATATATATATATATATATATATATATATATATATATACATGTAGTAGTTAATTTAAAAGTAAATACAAAAAACTCGAATGCTATCAGCTACGATTAAGCTAAAGGATTTAGCGCTTCAACCGCTTTTCCACGGTTTGAGTTATCGACATAGAGGTAAAAAAAAGATTTAACATTCAACTACTTCATTGATGAATGAATTTGCGCATAGGAAAAACTAATATCTATGTGTTGTATATTTAAAATAAACATTTTGCATCTCACCTTGCCGACCTATATTTAAACGCATTATTCATTCATCCAAACAAAGCTTTTTCCCGTTATAAACAATTTTTTTGCACGGTTATTTTTTCTAGTTACTGCGGTGTTATGTAACATATACTTTAACAGTTTCTCAGATAACTATTTGCACACACATACATGCATGTCTACTGTTATATTTATATAGAGATCTTTTTTTCCCCTGATATTTTTTAGAATCAGATTTTCTATTAGACATCATCTTGACTTCGTACCGCATATTTCGAAAGATAAAGAAATGACACATTGATTTTCCTATTTATCATTTTTCGTTTATTTAATATAATTGTAACGTACAAGAACATTTTCCTATTTATCATTGTTCGTTTATTTAATATAATTGTAACGTGCAAGAACAACTATGACCATGTTCGTTAGAGTTCGGATCTCTCGTGAACCCACACACCGTCCGGTATCTTCGAAAAGGAACAACAGAACAAAAATAGATAAATCCGGCTCCATTTTTATTCCTTTTTAATTACATGTCGTTTATTACCACATTTCTTTCGCACCATCTCAACCCCCGCTTGAAAATCTTTCCCTGCCACACTTCCATTTTACCTGTCCCCGTATCTTTTTCTACCGACCGCTCACTAGCAACAACCAGCCCATTCTCGTCTTCGTTTTACACGCCCATCTCATTCGGCGCCGACTTTGTTTCTCCCCGACAAAGTGCTGTCTTTTCCCCCTTTTTCCTCACACGGTAGATCGAGAACACTTGCCAATTAAATATGTGTTTAAACACTGTTCCGTCTGCTAATAATATCGCTTGCTATTCATCCTTCGGCTGCTGCTGCTGCTGCTGCAGCTATTTTCATACGTTACATAATGAGATTGAGTTCAAGGTTGTCATGCCTTTCCTTAACAACACACGCATCTCAGTAATCCAAACAACATACTTGCGTATAGCTTGGCAATACAACTTAAATTAAGTTTAACTTCTTCATATCTGGGTTCGACTCGAACAAGCATAAACAGCAAACAATGTAGAAATATTACCGTTGGAGAGGCGTGTATGTTAGTTCATACATATTGATGCACATCCTCCGCCAGTTCAAGTTTAAAACGTTGTATGCTATCATATATTAGCAATTCATATTATTATTACATGTATTAGTATAGAAAAAAGGTGAAATCGAAATAAATGTACAAACGTATTAAATTTTCCAAATTATTCGAATCAGAATAAATTGCCAATATATTTATTTGTATCTTCGATTTAATTAATATTTTACTTTGTTTTTATTTTCACAATGAATAGCACATACAATAAATATTTCAGAATAGTATAAGAGAAAACAGTTCTATATAATATAACATTGATACTAATGAACATAACACGAAAATTATATAGCATACATGACTAACACGTGCATAACAACCATATTAGACAGTTTATTATATTGCGGTGATTCGGCATTTAAAGTAGATCCTTAAAGTAGTATAAGTTTACGTATTATTGCTACTTACAAAAGTTTAGGAAATGAATACATAATAGTATCCTTACATTTCATACTGCCTCTTATATCAAAAGAGGCTACCTCAATGTAGAAAGTATATTCCTCTTTGCATAGGAAGCTAATGTATTAACTCCACCACGTTGAAGTGTATATATATATATATATATATATATATATATATATATATATATATATATATAAGAACAAGTAGTTAATAAAACATGCTATTAAAAACGTGTTTAAAACCACTTTGAAAAAGAGTTAGAAACACATTTAATTTTAAAAAAGGAAACACTAAATAAGTGAATAGTCCTTAATCCGCGGAGTTTCGAAGACATACTTTCCCTCTCATCAGAGAATAGGATTTTGCAAAATGCGGGATCGGATTTTGCTTGCAAAAGTATTTGATGAATCATAGATCTTACCTGATAACAAAAATTGAAGCAGAGGGAATAAGGTGCATAAAAAGTGATCACATGAGGATGGATAGTCTGGTAAAGGGTAATGCATCCAATGACGGAAAAATCCAAAAATGCAGAATCCAAGAAATTTAGTTAAATTTCCATTCGTACAAGTAACATCCAAAGAAATCGCGTAATTGGAAGATGATCCAAAGTAATCCAAAAGGCAAACTAATATATATATATATATATATATATATATATATATATATATATATATATATGCTATCGGGGGTTATAGTAGGCAGCCCAGGTGGAGAGAGGTGTTAAAAAAGTTATAATTGGGGGAGGGGTTAAAACAATAGTATGATGTTGTGTTTGTATTGTAATTACTTAATGCATTAACGCAAATACTCATTTTATACCAAGCACTTAGGTTAAAACAAACTTAGTTTTAAAAAAAAAGTTTCGTTTGACGTTTTATTTTTTAATTTACTTGAGTAAATTTCCAAAGTACGTTTTTTTTTATTTCCACGAAGAAATCATCTTTGCTTAGTTTGCGATTTTGTTTTTACTATAATCAATTATAAAGTTTAATTAACGTACTGTAGTATTCCAGTTTTATATTGCAAATATTTTTTTTTTCAAAATATACACGCATGTACACCTTAATTTTCAATCTTATAAAGAAACTTCTTTCCAGTTAACGAAAAACAAAACAAAACGTTAAGAAATGTACGTGAGGGTTTGAACCTACATGCCACACCATGCAAAAAACAAAAAAAAACAACAACAACAACAAAAACACGCTAATTAATAACCGATAGTAGAATTTTGAAAGCCCGTTGTTTTATCATCGTTGCAAAGCGACGACATGGAAAACTGGTTTTACCGATAATAGTTAAATTAAAATAACGGTTTCGATTATCGATCATGGTTACTATTGGGGGTATTCTGAGACAAAAGTAAACTAAGATCACTCCCAGACTTACGAGCTAAAGCTTCGTAAATTTTAAATAAGATCTGTTCAGCCGTTTTGCAGTCTATAAGCAACGAACTTACACTCACAAAGTTGCATGCATACTATTGTAGATACACACACACACACACACACACACACACACACACACACACACACATATATATATATTATGGCAGTAGAGTATAATTACCTAGAAGTACATCCAATGAAACAACATGTGTCTAGCAAACAGTGCTCAACCAGTAAACAGAGCAGGTATATTTAATTTATTTATACAAACATTGGTGGCTACATATGTGCATACATATTTCTGTCATCACCCGTACTGGAGAGATTACGTCTCCAGGCCCAGAATTACCCTATAACTAATTCTTGGGCTGAAGGCGTAATCTTCCCAATACGGGTGATTACAGAAACATGTATGCACATATGTAGCCGCCAATGTTTGTATAAATAAATTAAACATATATATATATATATATATATATATATATATATATATATATATATATATATATATATATTTAAGTAAATTCTTGGTACAGCAAAATGGAAGGGGAAATTTCAGAGCAAACATAATTTAATTTAAATATAAAAGAAACAAAAAAAAACGGGCAGATGGAATTATTAAAATTTCCTTAAGGTCTTATCGTCTGACCCTCTAAGAGGAAACGTCAGAATGATAAATCAAAAACTAAGAATCGAATGAGGAAAGAGGGAATTGGTTTCAGTTGAAAGACCAGTGAGAAAATATATATATATATATATATATATATATATATATATATATATATATATATATATATATATATATAATCTCACTGTTCAGGTGGTTTTAAATTAGTAAATATTTCCAACAGATGTTTCAAAATCTTTTGTCTACACAGGCTAGGTCGAGAGTTATTAATGACTAACGCCTCAATGATATTGAGATGATAGTTCGACCTAGCACTGTATAAAACAGAAAACCACCCATCGGAAAATTGGTCGGAACACCTATTTATACTAATCAGGTGATTACCGATGGCGGACTCATGAGCTTGGGAGTGCCCGGATGTTCTCGAAACCTGGTGTAATCGAATATCCCGAGGGATGTGTTGGGATATTCTCATTTCCAATCTTTGGGATGTTTTGCCAACGTAGTCAGCTCCACACTGACAAAAAAATTTATAAACAACAGAATTCTTTTGAATGGTTGGCAAAACATCTTTACGAAAAGAAGAGAAAAAAGGTTTGAGTAAAATTATCAAATTATGTTTCCTCTGAAATATATATATATAGTTTTATATATATATATATATATATATATGTGCGTGTGTGTGTGTGTGCTGTGTTATATATATATATTATTATTATTATTATTATTATTATTATTATTATTATTACTACTACTATTACTACTAAAAATATCAACAAGTTTTGCAGAGTGTAGTTGGGCCGGACGTACTTACTATTTGCAACAATAAGTTTGCTTTAGCATGAAACAATAGGTTTCATTTGGTTTGTTGTGTTTTATGGCGTAACACCAATTTTTGGTTATTTAATGCCGAATCCAGTTATTTAGGAAACAGTTGGTATGCTTTAATTTCTTTATATCTTCAAATATGTATTAATATAGTTTTGTTTGCTTGTTTTTTTACGGCATATAAACGGTTGTCGGGTTATATAATGCCGAATCCAGTGGATTTGGAAACAGTTTTATGCTTCAAGTACTCTATATCTTCTAATATTTATTTGTGAAGTTTTATTGGGTTGATTTCTTTTATGATATATCGACCTGTGTAGGTTTATTTTATGCCGAATCCATTTATTTTGGAAAGAGTTTTAATGTTTTAACTTCTTTATATCTACAAAATTATATTTGTAGAGTTTTGTATTACAAAATATCAACAACTCTCGGGTTATTAAATGCCGAACCTCGTTATTTCGGAAAACTTAATTTATGCTTCAAGTTCTTTATATCTCCAAATATTTATTGTAAAGTTTTGTTTCTTGATTTTGTTTTATGGCATATCAACGATTTACGAGATAGTAATGCCAAATCTAGTCATTTTGGAAATAGTATTCATGTTGCATTGAGTTATTTTATTGCATTTTGTTTCTTTAAGCTCTTTTATGTTCAATCACTATGGTGTTTGCACTTGTTGTCTTAGTGGATTTTATCGATTGTGTTCCCTTGTTACATGATAAGGGCTGTCCCCTTTTCATGTAAGTATAACAATGGAGAGATTTAGTTAAAATGAAAATGAAATAAAATAGACGAAATTCGAACCTCGTAAATTAGGTTTAGAAATAGATTACGAGAGAGAATTAGAAAATGGAATGTAAAACAAACGATTGTTTAGCTTAAATATTAAATAGTTTCAAGAAAAGAATGTGCGTTGTCAATTCTGTTATGAAAAATTGAATTGAAAGAATGCAACTACAAGATAATTAAATAAACATGTTTTTAACATATTGGAACAATAGGTTACTGGGAATATAGGTTAAAATTCCTTTTGTAAACAAAGAAAAAGTTTTGGACACGCATGTCCAGAACACGTGAAAGAAGACGCATGTTTTTACATGTGTATGATTCGGTCACGTTTGAAACATAGAATGTGGAGCTTTGAATTCTTGACTCAGAAAACCACGGCCGGCCGTGAGAAGAAATACACCCTCATGTGTTTTATTTACGTTGTATTTGTGTTGTAATTCTACCAAAAGGTAAAGTGAACATTGTTATTATATGTCTATATATCTGTGTTATAAAATGTCTTGACATACAATTCTCATATCTACAATGTGAACTCTAGATCTCATATCTACACTTCTAAGTATGAACAATTTAATATATATGAATATCTTTATAACACGAACACCGAACGCAACAATATCTCTCTCAATAACATCCCTCTAAGACTCTAAGACTCACTTTTAACAAAGAACAATAAAAACGAATAATAACAACAAAAGCAATAACAATGAACTGTAAAATACGCTGCCCTGCAGAGCATGAATGTGTTTTACAATGGAAAAGGGAAAATGGTTTACAGTATTAATGTTTGGTACGTTTTAAGTTAAGAAAATAGTAAAAAAGTGAAGGAGAAAGAGAGAGAAAGTGGAAATGGAAAGAAGGAAATAACGGAAAAGATGGGTAGTTGTTTTTGTTTTTGGTTCTGCAGAACATAATCAAGATTTGCAAAAGGAAGTTTAAAAACAAAAAGCACCAACGTTAGGTGCATTTCGTTTATGGAAACTAATGTCTTCCAAAGACTAATCTGGTAGCACCGATGAAACACTAGTGTGTGTATGTTAAAATATGATATTTTAACATAAACATATTTTTAGGAAATATGTTGTTATCTGTCCGGCAAACAAGCATAATACGTTATCAGAAATAAAAAAATAAAACACCTATATTTGCTTAATATAATATTACGTACGCTGCTGTAAAACACTATTTGAACAGGCTTACTGTTAATGTCTGCCTAGATTACGGAATATAACATTTTCATTCTCCTCTCCCCATGTTTATTGATAGTGATGTAGCAGTGGAATAGCAGGCTTTAATGCTAAATATAACTTTGCAATAGATAGGACTCATTACATTGGTAGTTATTATCATTTCATACATTTAAAATATTCGTAAACTGAAAATACAGGGTTCTCCAGGTAAATAATAAATATTATAATGAACAAACCTATTCTTTATAAAATTTCCGGTAAAATGGCACCAACATTAATGAAAAATGTTAATAAATAGTTAAAAATGGCACAATGACAACGATGATTTGAACCCTTCAAGGGGGGCAGCTTGTAATTTCCTTAGTTTTAAATAAGGTTTAGCCATTTAACTTTATAAAAGAAAAACAGGTTAGGTTTATTTAAAAAGGATGTAGAAGCACTGTACGGAATAATTATAACGTTTTACATGATATTTATTTTATCCTAACATCTATGTTAAATAATATGTAAATAAAACCACATTAGCAACATCTATTTACAAACTCCCATTTGAAAATGATCAAACAGATATCGTTTTATAATATGAATGTTGCGTTCGTTATACAATAGGCATGTAATAGTTTATTAAATTCGAAAACCAAACATTATCTTCTTAGTACAGTAAAAGCTAATGATTTGTTTTCTACAACATGCTGTTTTCAGTCGGTGACAGGACAACACCTATAGAACAAACCCCCATCAAAATTATTCCAGTTCGAACCAATCAAAAAATAATTTTTTAAAGAAAATGTCTGTGTATTTATATATCTTTATATAAATTATTTAAAACAATTATTTTTTCCTGGCAAAAATATGTTAATTATATATAAAAACATTTTCTGGTGCTTAAAAAATAGTGAATAGTAAATAATGAAGCAAATTGGAAGAAGACTCGACAACAAACTCATCAGCAAGCATCGTTTGGCCAGATTTAATTTCTAATCTTTAATAGCTGGGTTTATATTGTTGAATAAATATATAGAATTGTTTAAACTCTTACCAGTAGTTATGTGGCTAATAAAGTAAAATAATGGGAACAAAATCTGAGCAAACACCGTTTGCTGCATACATTTAATTGAGTACTATCTGGTTGGCCAATATTCATGAAATTCTGGTTGCGTTCTTTGTTTTTGGCTTGTTAAAGTTTTTCTATAATTTGCAATTTTATTTTGTTTTTGTTTTGTAAAAAAAACAATAGTTATTATTGGAGCCCTGGTACTTACGCAAAATAGTACGGACATTTCTGAACTAATGCAGTTATTATGTTAAAATAGAACACCTGCAATTCTGTAAAACCCCCCTCAAAATGAAACTACATCATTTTTTAATCAGTATTGATGAGAGGCATTTTAGCGGAAACCAAGCCATTAAAAAAGGGCAAGCATTATAAATAACAGCCCTGCATAGTTGTCCATTATTTTACTTATCTCGCTGTTTAGTTGTCAGTTATTCTTAAGTATGCTTCCTGGCTTAGTTTCTAAAGTTATAAATTTGACGAATATAAAACACGTACAGAAAGAAAGTATATATATATATATATATATATATATATATATATATATATATATATATATATATAAGCAATTATACTTTATATTCCTAATCTGTACCTGCTAAAGGCATTTCACACTAGCTTGTAAAATTAATAAGACAAACTAGCAGTAAACATGTTTCTTTTAGTTATTAAAAATGTCTAGTCCTGACTCATATCAGAGTAAATGCCTGATAAAATATTTGTTCATTATTGAGAGGAATGGAAACTTAGAACTATTTTAAACTAGTAAAATGGGAGCTTGACCTGCAATTCTCGCATTGTCCTTATTCTCCGTTGTCAAAGTGCAATTTTACTTATGTATTTAATTTTGCAATTTTCACCGGTACCATTTTCTGGTGCTATTTTTGCCAAATTAATTTAAACACACACACACACACAGACACACACACACACACAAACATATATATATGTGTGTATGTATGTATGTATGTAAAAAGTATAGTATGTTTATTATACAAACATAATTGGTTACATATGTGCATATATATTTTACATATTTCAGTGGAATCCCAATTCAACAAACCACTTCATAAGAATACATCACTTTTTATTGAATTTACATCCAGGAAACCAATCTGTATTATCATTCTATACACACGGCTCACACACACACACACACACGCACGCACACACACACACATACACACACACGCGCATCCGAAAAACTAAAAAAATCTAGATCATAATAACTAAAAAATTCGATGTACAGTTTTCTTCCTGAGTAACTAATGAAAAAAAGTAAAATTTCACATGAATAATTAGGAAACCTCTTTAATAATGGAAACAGATTTCAGTAGAAGCAGTCAAAAAGTTCAGAGTTCCTTTTCCGTCGAGGTTATCACTTGACGTAGGCCAGAGAAATAGTTGACCGAAACGTCGTGAAACAACTAAGATAAAGATGTGGATTATAGTCCACAATAAATAAAATTGATAAATAATACTCATCTCAATGATGAATTCCAATTAAATCACACATACTATTTGGTACGGACCTGACCATGTAAGATCAGATAATAAGTAAACATGAATTTATAAGACCAAAAAGTTCAACCCGTGGCGCAGTTGAAAGAGATGTTGAATCTCTACAGTTCCAGGTGAGAATTGTCTGAAGATAGCGATTTCATCCTAAGCAAACACGGCCAACAACTACGGAAGGCAGTTATTGCAGTGGATGCAGTCAGGAGATTACGACTTCCTATCCAATCGCGTTTACCACCAAACAAATGCCAGAGGAATAGTTGGGTGAAACGTCGTGAAATAACTAAGAAAAGATGAGGATAATAGTCCGCAATAAATAAAATTAATAAATAATATACATTTTAATAATGAATTCCAATTAAATAATATAGATTAACACGGTTTCAAAATCGTTGTGTAGTTGAATATAACGTGTTTCCATTAAATTATACTCTCTAAAATTATTTTAATAAAAAAAATAATTAAATTTATAGAGAGATATAAAATAGTTTTATCTTTTAATTTATTTTATAAAGAAATACAATTTCTTTTTATGTGGTTGACTTTTTTCCAGTGAGCTATTTCTATCTGACCAAGCGTGAAAAAGTCTTTAAAATGTTTGAGACATTTTCTAAGACTAGAATTAAGTATAAATGAATTTGGGAATTTTAACGCTTCTGTACCAGATACATCTTTGCCAACCAATTTTTTATCTTGATTTTTTTATGTCTGTCTTACTTACTTACAGAGACTTAAAATTTCCTAGAGGCGGGCTAAACAGCGACGCATAACTTTTCCTTATGAAGCGATGCCAGTCTCTTCATATATGTAAACTGATTTTAAACCAACTTTTGTAAATACAAAAACAAAACGTTTTTTGAGCTGGAAATGGAAGATTATAAAATTACGGATTAATAATAAATGACACTTAATTGAAATCATCTGGTGTTTTCACAGTGAAAATTGTCAACATTAAGGTGTAAGTTTATTTTCTAAACTATTTTACAAACATTTGAAAGTGGTGCTTCTTATTAAATTTAGTAACTAACAAGCCCTTTATTAAATGTTTATTTTTTTATTTTTGACATTATATTTTAATGTATTTTTGTAAGAATTTAAAACTGTCCTTTACTATGTAAACACATTTAATTTATACTAGTTGTTATAGATAAATTCAATCCCCTCTGCTAAATAACTCCTACCAAATTAAGATGAATTTTTAATCTTTTAGTAGATTACGTGTAAATCTTTCGAAAATCTATCGAGAAGAAAAATAACAAAAAATTAGAATTCGGATCGGTTTCAAACATTAATTAAATGTAAGATATGCATTCATTTTCAAGATATTCAAGCATTTTAGAACAGCTAGACAAAAATGGGTTTGTCCCTGTGCGAGTATATTTTTGTGCGATGATGGACATTTTTTCAGCGATTACGCATGGTTCACGATCTTTGCAATCGGGAATAAAATAAGTAAAATTAAATCATAAAAAACGTTGGAATAGCACGGGGAATTTTTATAATTGTATATTATATTTCTATACACAACATATCTCAAAGTCTAAATTCTAAAATATTTGTTTTCAATTATGTTCGCAAATTATTCCAAAGTATTCACAAGTACTAACTATAAAGTGTAATCTCTTTTCATGAGAGTTTTCACTGAGGGATTTTATCTACATATTTATTATTATTATTATTATTATTATTATTATTATTATTATTATTATTATTGTTGTTATTATTATTATTATTCGTAGTAGTAGTAGTAGTAGTAGTAGTAGTAGTAGTAGTAGTATACTATTATAATTATTAGCCGTTGTTATACAAATATTATCCATTTCCTTTTTTTTCAGGAAAGCATATAAATCTAAGACGCACACACACACACACACACACACACATATATATATATGTATATATATATATATATATATATATATATATATATATATATATTGTGTACAGAAAGTTGTTAGTTGAGATAGGTCATTGGTACCGTCGGTTTCAAGCCCGATAATAAGGCCCGTTTAAGGTATCCTTATCAAGCTCTCTTCAGCCAATATTCGTCTCTTTATTATTTATATATATATATATATATATATATATATATATATATATATATATATATATATATATATATATTATTTCGATTAATATGCTTTACGGAAAATAGAAAATAGATAATATTAGTAAAACCAATGATAAAATAGAAACCCCCGTTTGAGTTGAGCACTTTGTAAATATATTTTCATCAACCGCGTATTTTTATTTATTTTTTGTACACAGTGATCACCACATATCAAGGCCCGGAAGCCACTAAGGCATAAGGGTTATTGCAAGTACATTACGTTAGTGTGTAGATTTGATGAAGTGTTTAATTAAGAGGGCGGTTCATTAGGAATTTGTTAACATTGGACTTGAAGACATCCTAGTTGTAGTCCGGAGGGAAGCAGGCAGACGGAACAGAGTTCCATAGGCGTGCAGTTCTAAGAAAGAAGCTTTGTTCACAGAATCCGCGTTTTGATTTAGGCACAGATAGAGTGGAGGAAATTTTTCGCGGTGGATTCAGCTAGACGGGTGTTTTTCGTGAAAGATTGGTGAGGGGGGACCAGAGATTGGAGTTCAGACGAGCACCTGCCATGGACATAACGATAAAACAAGGATAGGCTCGCAACGTCTCTTCTGTGGGAGAGAGGTTGCAGGGTAGAGAAAAGGGCATCCCCCACTAAGCCACGAAGTCTATTTTGTACTCTGTCAAGGAAGGATACGCTGTTTTTAGTAGCTCCTGCCCAGATATGGCAGCAGTATTCCATTCTTGGACGTACTTGGCTTTTATATAGATAGAGAATTGCATCAGTAGTGAGATATCTTCTGGAGCGGTAGAAGGATCCCACCATCTTTCAAACGACCTTGACAACAGACTTGATGAACGTGTTCCATTTCAGATCAGGAGTATAGGTCAAACCCAGAAGCTTGTCAAAACACGGGGGCTCACCCAGACGAGAGGTATCCATCACAGTTGATGCCAGCTGGAGATCAGAGTGCTGATGATGTAAGGATAGGAGTTTGGTTTTGGATGCATTAAAGGTAACCAGCCAGATCTTCTCCCACTGAATCACGCGCTCGAGATCAGAGGAGAGAGAATCAGAGAGAACTTTGTCATTTACAGCCTGTGATGTGTTGCCGTAGATGGTCGTGTCATCAGCATAGATGTCAACGAATGATTTATGTATGTGTTTAGTGAGGTCATTGATGTAGATCAGGAAGAGAGTTGGACCTAGGATTGACCCCTGAGGGACTCCAGCATTTATATTGCAGGCATCCGATTTTTGTCCATCTACCACTACTCTTATGAGCCTATCGGAGAGAAATGATTTAATGATTGAGAAAACATTTCCAGTTATACCGTAGCTGGAAATCTTGTGAAGTAGACCCTTATGCCATACCTTGTCGAAGGCCTTTGATATGTAAAGAGCAATTGCCCTAGAAAGGAAGCCTTTTTCAAGAGATTCACTAATCCTGTGGGATATAACCGTCAGCACATCAGCGGTAAATCTTGCAGAGCGGAAACCATATTGTGTGTCACTAAGAAGGCTATTTCTGCTGAGGTGGTTGACTATTTCTCTATTTTATATGGATTCCAGCAACTTACTCATAACACACAGGAGACTTATAGGTCTGTACTAAGAGGGAGATGACTTATCACCTGAATTCTTAAATACAGGGCAAACTGATGAGGTCTTCCAGGGAGTCGGAAAGCACTTCTCCTTAAGGCAGCGCTTAAATAGTTTCGTAAGTATGGGAGCGAGTTCTGGTTGAAGCTTTTGTAACACTATAATTGGGATGCCATCAGGGCCAGTTGCTTTACTGGAATCTAGGTTCTTTATTAGCTTGGAGACCCCATGCACGGATATTTGTATGCTACCTAGCTTGTTCTGTGTTATAGGAGGAAATATGGGGAGTTGATGGCCTTCGTAACATAGGGTGGAATTAGCTGCAAAGTTCTTTGCAAATAGTTTGGCCTTGTCTGACGCTGACGAGATGACTGGTCCATTGATAATGGTTGGGATAGAACGCACACTTCTGTTCAGAATCCTATTTGTTATTTGCCAAAACTGGTGGGATGCAAGCCGTTTATCAGCTACCTTGGATTTTACAGACTGGGCATATAGCTCTCTTGCATTTTTTATTACTCTTTTACAGTGGTTGCTGGCAGACCTTAACACAGCTTTAGTCTCACTGCATCTATTACGTTGGTAGCTATGGAAAAAGTTATTTCTGTGCGCGATAGCAGCAGCACATTCTGGGGAGAACCATGGCTGGCTGTTAGGTTTTTGTTGGAATTTGTTTAGATGGTATGAATTGGTCTATGCCTACAATTAACCATTCGTTCAGATCTGATACTTTAGAGGACACTTCCTTTTTAAACATGGAGTGCAGAGGTAAATCAGATATGAATGTACGGAAGCTATCCCTGTCAGCAATAGAGTATCGGTATACAGTACGGTGGAGGGGTACCTCTGGCGACTTCTTACATTTCGTTTTTATCTTAACTGGTACGACGGTGTGGTCGGAGGATCCTAGAGGAGAATGAACGGAACATGAACATAGCTCATGGGAAGTATTTAAGCAACTAAGCGAAGGGGAAGTATTTAAGCAATTAAGCGAAGTCCACTATTAATTTGTTGGTAAAGAAACTAATTTGTGAGCCCTGTTGCGGCGGGCGGGTGTGTATTTTACTTATTTACTGCACTGATTGGCGATGCGATGGTGATAGTTGACAACCGTCATCACAACGTTTTTAGGTTCGATCCGCAGCTAGGGAAAGGTGTTTGTTTAGTCGCACTGATAAGTTGTGATACAACGAAACAGCACAGCATTATATATATATATATATATATATATATATATATATATATAAATGTATATATATAATATACATATAGATAGTAAAATCACTGATGTAATTAAAATACAATAAAAACAACCAGTGTTCGTTGTAATGCAGGTATATAATAATATCAATGGGCATATATCCTAGAGCTATTTTAATATTTTGTAAGATGATTGATAATTTATAAATAACATTGAAATTTAAATTTAAAAATCTGTTTCATAAGAAGGAACACAAGAAAGCCAAGAAATTGTACGATGGTTTCGGAAAGGATGTTTTTATTGAGATAGACAATAAGTCAGAGACAATAATTTTAACATATCGCTTTTGGAAACAAAGTCTCCTCATCAGCAAAAATATGTTGTTTTTTTTTATAAGACACCAAAATAAACCTAGCATTTTTTAAGTAAAACAGATGTATGAGACAACATTACGAGAATTAAATAAAATTGATAAAAACACATAGTCAACTGAAAGAGAGTCAGCAGAAATTACGAATGGATTTTTTTAAATATATATATATATATATATATATATCCATTCGTAATTTCACTTCATTTTATTATTTTTATTTTACTTATTTACTGTTTTTTATTTTATCACTGTATATTTTTAGACTCCATTTTATCACTTCCTATTCTTATTTTTAGACGCCATCTCATAAGTTACTACGCTATTTTATCCCAATTCAATTACTTAATCTATCACGGTTATATTTCCAGACGCAAACTTTTAAATATATACGATATTTTAACTTTTAGACATATCCACTACGGTAGTTTACTATAATTTATTTTCTCTCATAAAATGTATATATGTATATAGGCATCTTATTTACATAAGGAAAACACTCGTCTCCCTCCATCATTATATATAGCCCCAAATCTTCCGATTCTTTCGTCAATGATCATCCCTCTTGAAAAGCCCGCATAAATCGGACGAAACGTTAAGTATTCAGGTCCATTCACCTCCCTTTTATTTCATATCGTCGGATCTAATCCAGCTCAACAAGCACACACACACACACACACACACCCACACACACACACACACACACACACATATATATATATATATATATATATATATAAATATATATATATATATACAGGGTTGCACCCTAAAAAATGGGCCTCGACTCTAATTAGGCCCTGTTTCTTAGTTTTTTGTCCGAATTAAATGACGCGTTTGTCATAGCTAGTTTATTATATTCAAAACACCACATCTAAACTCTAGGGTATTTGCCCCTTTTTTCTCCATTCCACAGCATATGTTCTAGATATATTTTCTATGGTTTTTGTTTTTTTGGGTCATCCGGTGTAAGCATGTTGCCATCAAGTACCGATTTATTCATTAATGATGATGAATGTGTCAGTTTGATATGCAATACAAAACACGCAGTTTGTTTTGTTAATCTGTGGTTTTCTATTTTTAATTTAAGTATAAATGAAATATATGAGCTCTGCCCTTTTTTGAATCAAACATCGCCACATTTGATACAATATGAAAATATTACACATATAATTTTATAGTTAAGCTGAGGAATGTATAATCTGTAAAAAATGCAAGAATTTTTATTTAAATACAAAGCCAAATGAGTAAAAGATTTACGTCGCTATATTTTTGTTTGTGCTTACGAGGAGATACAATATTGCTATTTTAAATACATTTTTATCTTAATTAAATTTCGCCATATCTTTCAGCAAATTCGTTCCAACTTTATTCAATTAGATGTTTATGTCACTTAAGATTACATTTCTTTTTAAGTAACATGATGATTTTTCGTCAAATTGATGAGTAGTATTTTTTTCTTTAATTTTACTCAAGAGATGCACATAGAAATTGCGCCGTAAGCAATTTATTATTGTTATATATTGTAAATATTTTGGGGCTATTTCAATAATGAAGTCTTGTATTTTTTTTAAAACAGAAAGTTGAAGAGATATGGAGACGGGAATGTTCTTATTAAAACGAATAGTCACATCTATTGTCAATGCATTTTAGCAGTGAGGAACGCTGGCTGTACATGGGCGTCCGGAGAGAGCTTTGTAGTTCGAGAGCTGTTCTAATAAAAAAAGGCTTAGACTCCTATTTTTAATTAAAAAATAAGAGATAAGAAAGCACGAGTAGTACTATTGCATTGAGCAACCTTTTGTGTCCTATAATATATTTTTCTACGTTTGTGAAGCGTTAGATGATGTATCTAGGATTCTTATATATGAACATAACAGGAGTTTAGTTTTAGAGTTGATATAATGTATGTGTAAATTTAGTCGTCATAGCACAACCATTTGCAATCATCTCAGCTCGATCGGATTGTATAAGAGAAGAGGCATTACATTTAGAACACATAACGTATATAATTTTCTTCTAATTCATGGATTTATATAAAACATTTTCAGCTATTTTGTTATTGATGGCTTGCTGCAGAGCTGAGATAAGTAGATTAAACTGATCAGTTACTACTACATCTATACACCCATTGATTAGCAAGGGAATACGATGAAAATGTAAGTAAGGATATTCTTCGTATTATACTATTCGTACGCACAATAAATAATTATTATTACGTTAATCATGGGCTACTTAAAGAATGATACGTTTTTAACGTTTATTAGATTACGAGCAACTTACAATCATCCGAACGTGTCTTTCTAATAATGCTCTTTGAAAATGGATAACAGGACGTCCGTTATATTTCTTATTTTAAACGCCAATATAAAAGTAGGGTAGTATGATTAATTAAAATGTCTACTACGAAGCGCCGCCTAGCATCGACATTTTTAGCAAAAGAGGTAGACAATTCCATTCAGGTTGAGTAGGAAATAACACGAATCTATAAGAGCTCGAAGATGGTGATCGCTCATTGTTCTAATTTATGAAAATAAAAACTTATTGAACTAATAATTAAGATTACTTATTATATTCCTTTTCCTTGTATATGAGTCGGCTATCTTTTTTACTATATATATTATTTATTGCTGTTTTAATTATAACCACTTTCGGCTTTCTACTTTTGAGGATTCATTGTTATTACGGTGCTCCGATTTTTCTTCATCTTATTTATATAATTCTCCATCCCTTTCTAAATTTTCTATTTTTCTTTCTTCGTGTTCTTTTATTCTTGAGTCCTTTTCTTTCTTATCATTATTTATTCAACAATTTAGGATAATAGTTAAAAGGAAAAAAAAACGTGTACCTTAATATATACATGTTATGAGTACTGAGTTACGTTGCTACACCATTATTTATTACTGTAAATGAAACTTTCTTTAAAAATTATAAGCCTGAGGTAAATGAGATTATTAAAGATCTCACAGACAGGCACCTTTTTCTCTCTCTTTCTCTTTCTCTCTCTCTCTCTCTCTCTCTCTCTCTCTCTCTCTCTCTCTATATATATATATATATATATATATATATATATTCGTAAAATTATTTTATGGATTTATATGGGTCTCTGATGAGTTATTTAGTCTACATGTACAATTCAATGAAACACGAGGATATATATATATATATATATATATATATATAAAAATATATATATATATATATATGTGTGTGGACATAAAATATATGGAAATAGAATAAAATATACAGACTTTTCGAGTGAAATTAAAAAAAAATGATAATTAATGTACGAAATAACAGGACAGAATTCATATATATATATATATATATATATATATATAAATGGGGGTGTAGATGCGCGTGGGTAGGTGTGTGTAGTTGTTTTTGTGTGTGCGTGATTGTTCCAGTTTTTAGGTGAGTATATGAGTGTATCTATAATGAGTGAATCTATAATGTGATCAATATCCCCGTTTAAGAAAGTTAAACATCTACAGTCGATAAACGTAGCAAGGTCTTGTCAAATGCTTGCATACACAAAATTTGAAAGCTAAATGTTTCGTTTGTAATTCAAAACCTTTTTTTTCCAGTCTCTTCCCCGATCAAAAGCAAAAGCATGAACTCAAAGAATCAAGGAATATGACCTCTGTCTAGAAATAAATCCGAATGATTCTTCCATTTCATCAAAGAATAGCTGCCGAGTAAAGTTCTAGTCTCCCAGCATCTTGGTGACAATTTAACCCAAGGTTACGCCATGCTCACTGCGAACATCTGAAATTTCTGTGATGTCCTAAGATGGGGAACATCAATCAACAATCATACCGATATCGATGTAGCTTTCTCGCGCGAAGATTCCACGTTAAAGCGGACGGCGATAATAGTAAAAATAAAAATACGAAAATAATAAAGATAAAACACAGATGAAAATCCCGAGTATATCCTTTAACGTTGCACGAACTGTAGTAGATATTTTGATGCTTTCCTTTCAGAGGTAGCAAACAATTAATTGCGGAAAAGTATAAAAAAGAAAAAAAAACATAATGAGATAAGAATAGAATAGAATATACAGACTTTAGGACAGAAATTAAAGAAAAAAGGATAATTAATTAAATACATAACTGCACAGAATACAAATAATAAAAAGAACATTTCGTGATAAAAGGAAAAAAAATCCGTGGAAACAAGAAAGTAAAAAAAATATATGCAGTACGTACGAACTGACAAAAAATTGAAATAAATAATATAATAAATAAAGCAAAGAGCGTACGAAATAAAGAAAAGCAAAACCAAAAAAAAAATATAAAAGCAATTAAAAGCAGAAATATTCGATGAACACGCGTCTATATGTCTAAGTTGTTCTAGACTAGTACTCTGTATAATCGGGAGACTGTATAATATATTATATAATTATATTATTATATCCATATATTTACTGGTATATATGACAAGTATAGATAATATTAGCGTTTCCGAAGTGGGTATTGCTTTGGGCTAATGCGTGTCAAACCTGTGCACATATAATTTAGTGTGCTGATTGTCTATTCAATGTTGAGTTCAGGTAATATCAATGACAGCACATATAACGCACGGATAATACAACGGACGGGAATATAATTCTTGTGGGGTTTAACATCGCCAGTAGGAAAACATAGTTTGCCCATCTTCGTCTTTTGATGACGTTGGAAATTTTGCAATAAATCTCGTTCCAAAGAAACCAAAAGTATTTGTTTAATTCTTAGCAACTCTATTCCATATGTTAACCCATTGCAAAGGTTCATGCTGCTCTACGTTCCTTGTAACACGATCAGCCGGTCACTGGTGTCTTACCGACACACTTGTTAAACAAAATGTTTCAGAACGGTCCCATTATGATGTGAAGATGGTCCAGTCATTAGGGTCTGAGTATCAAGTGGAAATCATATCTGAGATGCTGGAAGTGGCTGTGTCGTTCCTTCATTCTCACAAGATCACTCTGCTGGCATTCTGGCTGTTATATTCTTTCTTCGTCTTCAGGGCCGCCTCATTCGACTTAAGACATTTACGGCATGCACACAAAAAAATAAACGCACACGCGGCACAATTGCAATATATATTATATAATCTTAACTATTTATTTTACAAAAAATATATATTACAATACAATGTATTAATTATTATTATTTTTTACAACGAAAACTAGACAATAGATTCGTCAACACTAACTAGCCTACCCTTACATGCGTTGAGGGGAGGGGTACCCTTCCTCATTTATGGAGAGACAGAAATATGCGTGCCCACCTCATGACGGTTCGGGCAGAAAGAGATCGATAGAAGAAAGGGAATTATGGGGGTGAATTTCTGTGTATTCTTCATACGGCCAAATAACCACCTGACCATGCGAGGGGAGGGTGCGTAATCAACTGCCAAAACCATGACACATTTGATAGGCGTTTGGAGCACTGGCCTCCTCGGGCGCTCTGAGTTATTATCCCTAGTAAGCTTGACTTTCTGTCTGTCTCCAACGACTGTCTCTCAATTCTGAAACCTAGGTGTACAAAGCATCTTCATTGTAATGATGTAATCAACACGTATCACTCATGGCAGTCGGGTGATCTTTGTCACATACCTTGTTTATCTATTAACTTACATATTCTAAAATTCTTTACCTGTTTCTAATTTTCACTCCATCAAACTAACATCCCAAACATAAACTTCTATTTTACAAACGTACATTCCGTTTTCTCGGTGTTGTCTCGGGCAACCAAATTGCATAATCTATCAAAGGAAATCCAAATACTGGGGGAAAATAAGAGTACAATATGAATGGAAAATAAGATTTATGGAAGAATAAATAATAACGGGACTTGAAACAAATTCCGTTTTGTCTTAATATTAGCTATGTGTTATATTTATTTTCTATTTATTTTCATATTTTTCTAAGGGTCTATTAACATTTCATATCCCCCCTCTGTCTCTTTTGATGCTCTTTTTTTAACATTAATCCGAATGCACGGCGGTCTCTGTTTTGTCACCCTTTATACGCATTGACGCAGAAGGTTGCGTCATTTGTTTGTGATGTTATTAATTAACCACAACTATAATTTTATATTGCTCATGCAGCTCGAGGATTTGTCATGAGCTCGGTAAAGTATAATTTGAAACCCTAGCGATGTAATAAAAACACAATTTGGCCTGCACAAAACACCTGTGCAGCCCAGAGCCTACTCTCTGTAGCAATTATATATCAATGAACATACTTCTCTTATAGGATGAAAAGTCACAGTCTGGGAAGTTGGACCTCCTAGGACTACCTGCGGTCATACTAAAGCTAACATAGAACAAGCAACCTTATCAATAACGTAAGCCCTGGTAAGTTGTGTGAGCATTAGAATAACGTCAACATTTTATGGGGAAAAATACTGTATGTAATAATTTCAAGCAAACACTAAAGATTTCAGCCTTTTCCGTCTGTGTATACAGATAAGAAAACAGAATTTCACGAACATAGGCTTATGTGAAAATGGGGGATAAATGCAAAATAAAAGATGGCAAACTAAATTGAGAAAGAAGGGAATTAAGGAAATATGAATGTAAAAAAGATGATTAATAATAGACAAATGATAAAAAGTTGTTAAATTAATGAAACCCGAAACTATATTGGTGTAACTAAAAAAATAAAATACCAATAGATAATAAGAGAACGTGTAAATTAATACGGGCACAATACTATGCACGAAAAATATGCAGAAAGGGAATGAAAAATAATTGGGGGAAATAATGGATGGAATAATGGAAAAATAGTAATATCCGACCATTTAAAATTGATGGCCAAATGAAAGAAAAGTAGAGCAATTAATTGCAAACTAACGGCAAAATATAATATACATTTCAGCGGGGTGATATGTAATAAAAAAAAAACATAGAAACAAGTGAATGCCTTAATAACAGAAAACAATAGATAATTATTAAAACTGGTAAACGAAAGGATTAACAAAAAAAGGCGACAAACATTAAAGAAGCAAACGATGGAATGATCGAGGGACAGTTTTAAAAATAAAAAGATTATTTAAAATATAATGAATAATGAGTTAAAGAATGAAAAATATACACAGATTAAATAAGAAAGAATGTTTAAAAAGCAGTAATAACGAAGGCGGGAAATGTATCAAGAAATCAGTAATGAAGATAATAGAAAAGAAAGATACAAAGCTTATCAGTATAGATGGAACAATAGAGGACATAGAAAGAGAACGAAAAGCATGGTCTCATGTAAGAGAAACTCCAAAAATAAAAACGATTATCAAATAGGATAACAGAAAGATAAACAGGGATGTATCAAACAAAATAAAATAAATATCGAAAAGATGATAATGAAAATAGAGTGAAATTAAAATGTATTACGAAGGGAAAAAAGATTGATATAAACATGAGCTAGAGTATTAATGCAAAGTATACTCATAAACGTAGATTCAATTATACGAGGTAAGTAGATAAGAAAAATGAAAGGATATATTCATAAAACTACAAATTAAATATCGAGGAAATTAATATATGGGAAAAGCATAGATAAATGAAATAGAATGAAAAAATAAATAAAGGAATGGTTGAGAAAGGCATGGTAGAGAAAATGAATAATCTAAGAAATTGAAAGCTATGAGTAAGAGTAATTAAGGAAAATGAGAAAATGGAAAATAACAATAAAGTATTTTAGAGAGATAAATAAAAAAAAATTCATATGAGGATGCGTAATAAAAATAACGAAATATGTTGAATCTCGCATCGTTTTGATGAGGTAAAACCACAGAAATATTGAAGAAATATATATATATATATATATATATATATATATATATTCATGCAATAACTGTTGATTTTTACAGATCATTGCTTCCAACAAAGCCTTCATCTTAAAATGACTCTGGGTAAAGACATGGTTTCGGGGGCAAAGCTTCATAACCACTTACACAGAGCGCTTCATTAATATCTCACGATATTACTGAAATTTCTTGGATTGCTGTAGATCCGTGGCATTGCTATATCAACTGTGATGAAGGTCGGGTCTGGTCTGTATGTTTATACATCTGTTCTTGTCTTACGGAGATAGATTTAGATTATTATTATAGAACGTGTAGCTTGAGTTCGAAAAAAAATCCTTGACGCTCGACTTCGATAAGGAACACAATGATTTGCCAGCCGTTTCTGATATATGTTTATCGTAGATCTTCATATCATTCAAACTAACGCTAGTGTGCGCAGTCAACACTTTTATGAAAGGGAACGGTTCATTCAATGATAAAAATGTGTTTTTTCAAATTAATGGAAAAATAACGATATCTGGACGCTGATCCTTTAACGTTATTTAAGTCGGAAATACGAGCCGCCATTCTAAGTCAAATGCAAACACACCAGCTATCAAACATGAACGATCTCTGCCTATTTCTACATGAAAATGTCCTTCTTTATCGAAATGAATTGCTCTCCTGCTGATATTTTGATCTTTATCGGCAATCCAACGACATATCTTCGCAGTATCTGGAACAATATATATATATATATATATATATATATATATATATATATATATATATATATATATTTATATAAATATATATATATATATATATATATATATATATATATATATATATATATATACGAAACTGGGCCTAATTATAGTTGAGGCCCGTCTTTTTTTGGTTACTCTGTATATATATATATATATATATATATATATATATATATATATACAGAGTGATCCCAAAAAGACGGCAAATCATTGTGTTTCTTATCGAAGTCGATTGTCAAGGATTTTTTTCGAACTCAACCTACACGTTCTATAATATAATCTAAATCTTTCTCAGTAAGACAAGAACAGATGTATAAAAAATACTAATAACTAGCTCTACCTACATATTGAGCACTTTTGAAGTAAATACTTAAAGTTTACGCATAAATCTATACTTTTGTATATTAATTTTATGTGAGTAAATGAAGTAGTTATATATATATATATATATGTGTGTGTGTGTGTGTGCGAGTGTGTGTGCTATTTATATTTTTTCTAGATCTCGTATATATTATTATAGAGTCGTAATTTAAAAAGTAAAAAAAAATAAAAGGTATTTCGGTGCAATCAGCTAGACTCGAAACCGAAGTATTCAAACATGGTGACGTTACCACTGTACCGACATGGAACGCCCAGGAAGTGAGTAAAAATTAAAATTAAAAATAAACTAAGATGGCTGTGCAACATGTTTGACGATATTTTTCAATTTTGGCCCATTTTGACTCTTAAAAATAATTTTAACCAGCTAAGATCTCATAAAAATTTCGGAGCGAATAGAGTTGGGAAATATAGAGACAGATAGGCAGACAGACATATAGTCGTATATATATATATATATATATATATATATATATATATATATATATATATATATATATATATATATTACATTATAAGGGCTGTCCCCTTTTCATGTACGTATAAAAATAGAGAGATTTAGTTAAAATGAAAATGAAATAGAATAGACGAAATTCGAACCTCGTAATTTAGGTTTAGAAATAGATTACGAGAGAGAATTCGACAATGGAATGTAAAAAACAAACCATTGTTTAGCTTAGAGATAAAATAGTTTCAAGAAAAGAATGTGCATTGTCAATTTTGTTATGAAAATTCAATTGAAGAATGCAACTATAAGATAATTTAATAAACATGTTTTTAACATATTGGAATTAGAAGTTACTGGGAATATAGGTTAAAATTCCTTTTGTAAACAAAGGAAAAAGTTTTGGACACGCATTTCCAGAACACGTGAAAGAAGACACATGTTTTAACATGTGTATGCCGTCATGGAAAATGGGAAGTTCTCGATATAGTTAGAAACTTTAAAGTTAAGCGGAGAGAAACGGAGGGAGAGTCTGAGAGAGAGAGAGAGAGAGAGAGAGAGAGAGAGAGTCCGAGGACGAGAGACGAGAGTCTGGACATGAGAGTCGAACGTCTGGAAGCGAGACCGTCACCTTTGAAACAGAGTATATAAATATTTGAATTCTTGATTAAGAAAATCACGACCGGTCGGAAGAGAAATAATAAACGTCGTCTGTGTGTTGTAATTCTACCAAAAGGTAAAGAGAAAATTGTCATTATATGCCTTGTATATCATGTGTTTTAAAATGTCTTTACATACACAATGTCTCGACATCACATATCTATAATGTGAACGCTACATCTCATATCTACAATGTGAAAACTAAGTCTGTCGCAACACTACTTCCTCACTAACACTTCTAAGTATGTACATTATATATATATATATATATATATATATATATCATCATAACACGAACACGGAACGCAACAACATCTCTCTAAGTCTCTCAACATCATCTCTCAACATCTCTCTTAATAAATCTCTCTTACTAAGACTCTTTTAATAAGACTTAGTAACAATAATAACAATCATAACAAAGAACAATAACAACGAATAATGACAACAAAAACAATAATAATAACAATATAACATATATATATATATATATATATATATATATATATATATATATATATATATATATATATATACGAAACGGGACCTTACTATAGTTGTGGCCCACCTTGTTTGGGTTACTCTGTATATATATATATATATATATATATATATATATATATATATATATATATATATAAAGATATATATATATATATATAATGATATATATATATATATATATATATATATATATATATATATATATATATATGTACAGAGTGACCCCAAAAAGACGGGACCCAACTCTTATTAGGCCCCGTTTCTTAGTGTTTTGTCCGAATGGAATGATACTTTGGTCATAACTAGTTTATTATATTCAAAATATCACATCAAAACAGTAGGGTATTTGGCCTTTTTTTTCTCCGTTGAGTGTAAAATGCTCAGAAAACAACTGAATGCCCTCTGTTTTTTGGGGTCACCCTTTATATATACATGCATAAAAACATATGTAATATGTAATATATATATTATCCTATATATCTATTTATTGTTATACACCTACAGGTGGTTAACTCTCACACAATAAGTATTGTTATACACATACAAGTGGTTAATTATTGTTATACACCTACAAGTGTTTAACTCTCACACAATCATCAGTGCAGGAGATTACAATCAACGCTGTTCGAAATATTTGTTCCCGTGACTAAGCCACTTTTGACTCAATTAGCAAGTTAATTACGCCTCGGCCACACTTCATCCACAGAGAATTGAAGGTAGCTTTAACATCATTGGGGCTTCATGTTTCTTTTTGATACTGAATATTTTAAAGTGATCAAAAAACAAAAAGTCAGGATCTGGCACAAAAGGCTAGCTGACGACTTTTTTCAATTTCCGAAGGAAGTGGTCTAGCATAAAGGTCACTTTTTTCTCTCGCTCTGCCATTGATATTATATTACTTTTTTTCTACTTTACTATTATAGCAAGGGATTATTTAATATACTCAGC
The DNA here is from genome assembly GCF_053919585.1 of Euprymna scolopes. Classification (NCBI taxonomy): domain Eukaryota; kingdom Metazoa; phylum Mollusca; class Cephalopoda; order Sepiida; family Sepiolidae; genus Euprymna; species Euprymna scolopes. The sequence goes on from NC_136483.1 coordinate 93,617,402, forward strand.
CAAGAATATGCTAGCGCCTTCCGGAAGATTAATTAATTTATACATTTCTTTGATGAACGAGAGTTTATAAATTATTATTAATTATTTTTTTTTTATTTTTTAGGGTTCATAAATTATTAATTGATTTTTTTGTTTCATTTAAGTACTACGTTTCATTACAAGTATGCGTATTTTCTGCATCAATCATATATGCCTAGAATTAAGATGAAAGCGTTCCTGTACACTGACACGTTTCCGTGCCTTTTCCGATTTTTCTGTTTTTTACCGCTCCCTCTCTCTCTCTGCTCTTTCTCTCTCTCTCTCTCTAGCTCTCTCTCTCGCTCTCTTTATATATATATATATATATATATATATATGAATTACCTTGTATGTGTATGTAAGAAACATCCCTACCCAATTCCTCTGTATATTCATTTATGTGTATGTAAGAAACATCCCTACCCAATTCCTCTGTATATTCATTCACGTATTTTGATCAGAGTAACATTTGATTTAGTATTTATCCCGAAAAAATAGTCATTAATAGAACACAATTAAAAATAACAGCTAACCATGAGTACATGTATATGTATATTTTTAGCCTGAAGTCACTAGTTTTTAGTTTTTCTTTTCATGCAAGTGGCGATAGATCAGACAGTAACGACGAAGACAGAATCGCTAAATTATCACTATCTTTTAAGCACTAAATGTGTTGGTATCTTTTCCTGATGATTGCATTGAACCATTTTTTAAACTTTTGTAATAATTATCTCCTTCAACAATTACAAGACCCCTTCCCAACCGCTATATCCATAAATAAGAACACGCTAAGTAGGAATTCTACCTTCAAACACTTCGGCATAAAATTCGCGTGTAATATGAACTGGAACAAATGCATAGAAGACACTGCAAAAGCTGCTGCAAAGAAGGTGGGTTCCTTCTATTGAGCTAGAAGACTACAAACGCCCGAGAGTATCCTGTACTTATACAAGACCACAATTCTGCCATGCATGGATTATTGTTACGACATCTGGGCTGGTGCATCTACCACTAGTCTCTCCCTCTTACACAAAGTCCAAATAAGAATTGCCAATCTAATCGGACCCACTTTATCAACTAAGCTCCAGCCCCTATCCCATCGCAGCAATGTTGCATCACTGTGCCTGTTTTACAAATATTTTAATGGAATTGGTTCTGATGAACTCGTTTCACTTGTACCCCATCTACGTACATATCCCGACCTCGAAGAGCTAGACATTGGAATTTCCTTCCTGCTGCCTGCTTCCCTGGTTGTACTTATATGCAGACGTTTAAATCCTTCTACCGCTCCAGAAGATATCTCACTACTGATGCAATTCTCTATCTATATAAAAGCCAAGTACGTCCAAGGATGGAATACTGTTGAGCAGGGGCTGCTAAAACCAGCATATTCTGCCTTGACAGAGTACAAAATAGACTTCGTGGTTTAGTGGGGGATGCCCTTTTCTCTACCCTGCAACCTCTCTCCCACAGAAGAGACGTTGCGAGCCTATCTTTGTTTTATCGTTATTTCCATGGCAAGTGCTCGTCTGAGCTCGAATCTCTGGTAACCCTCGCCAACCTTTCACGAAAAACACCCGTCTAGCTGAAACCACTGTCAATAACTTTTCCCACTCTTTATCTGTGCCTAAATCAAGATTCCATGAAAAAAAGCTTCTTTCTTAGAACTGCACGCCTGTGGAAATCTCTACCGCTTGCCTGTTTCCCTCATGACTTACACATGGATGTCCTCAAGTTTCAACATAAAAAAATTCTTGATGAAGCGTCCCCTTAAGTATAGACGGTTTATCAAATCTCCAATTCTAATGAATACTGCAACTCTATTCCATTTATTACTGTACACAAAATAACCCTTATCATCGAGTCGCTTCTGGGCCTTGATAAGTAGTGACCTCCGTGTAAAAAAAAAAATGTAGCATACACCCATATCTTGTTAATATTTCCTAGACAGGGCACCAAATAGTAGCACCTTACGTCCAAGTGGTGATATGCTTTGTAAGCGTATAATATATGTTTTGGCGGCTCTTGAATTGAAAGCCATATTTAATTTTAGTAGAGTTACGATGGGTAGATTTCCCGGGTAAGTCTTGAAGAGGAAAAGATATCAGTGGGTAGCTGTTCTATATAAGTCACGGGCATTATAATTTTGCCCGCAAACAGCAAAAACTATTTCTCACGTTGCTACGAAAAAAATATGTGCCAGAATACTAAAGTATTTAATATTTCAAGTATGTGCCAGAATGCTAAAAATATTGAATATTATGTTTTCTGATTGGTTGCAAGCATAATATTGCCCGATTTGAGAAATCAATTCTTATTGCAAGTATCTATAAGTAAAAACTTTCAACTTTCGGTCATCATATCCCCTTAAATTTTGCAAGCACAATAATATAATGATAAATAGAATGTTTTTTTCCATAATAATAAATATGACACCTGCACTAATAAAAAATATCATATTCACGCGTATTTTATGGCCCGGCACGCCGTCCAGTCTGCTCATATATATATATATATATATATATATATATATATATATATATATATATATATATATATATATATATGTGTGTGTGTGTGTGTATATATGTATGTGTATATATATGTATATATATGTATATATATATACCTATATATATATATATATACCGCACTTGGGCAATTGCGCCATATCTGGCGGTAATTTCGCCAAATCCGGTGGTAATTTCGCCAACTAAAAAAAGTACTCTTTACATGTGTAGTTGCCAAAAGAGCAATTCTAGCTAGTTGGGGCAATTATCCTGGCGCAATTACCCCGAAGTAATATATATATATATATATATATATATATATATATATATATATATATATATATGTGTGTGTGTGTGTGTGTGTGCTTTTTTTTTGTTTGTTTTTTTTACAAAGGCATCACCACATTATCAAGGCCCAGAGGCCACTCAAGGATAAGGGTTAAAGAGTGTACAGTAGAAATTGGTCAATATAGTTATCATTAGTAATGAAAATTTGGTAAATTTAATAACTTATATGGAACGGCTCATCAAGAACTTATTTACTTTAGACTTGAACACAACCATATTGTAGTCAGCCGGAAAGCAGGAAAACGGAAGACAATTCCACAGGCGTACAGTTCTAAGAAAGAAGCTTTGTTCATGGAATATACGTTTAGGTTTAGGCACAGATAAAGAGTGGGGGAAATTATTGATAGTGTTTACAGCTAGACGAGTGTTTCTTGTGAAAGTTTGGCGAGGGGGGACCATAGATTGAAGCTCAGTTGAACACTTTCCATGAAAATAACGATACATCAGAGACAAACTCGCAACATCTCTTCTGTGAGATAGAGGTTGCAAGGAGGAGAAAAGGACATCTCCTATGAGGCTACGAAGTCTATTTTGAACTCTATCAAGGCAGGACAAGTCCTTTCTAGCAGCTCCTGCCCAGATGTGGCAACAGTATTCCATCCTTGGACGTACCTGGCTCTTATATAGGTAGAGAATAGCATCAGCAGTGAGATATCTACTGGATCGATAGAAAGATCCCACCATTTTTCCAGCGGCCTTGGCAACAGATTTGATATACGTGTTCCATTAAAGATCAGGAGTAATGGTCAAGCCCAGAAGCTTGTCAAAACTTGAGGCCTCCTGAAGACGAGAGCCATTCATTTCAATTGATGACAAATGTGGATTAGAATGTTGATGATGTAAAGAGAGAAGCTTGGTTTTAGATGCATTAAAAGTAACCAGCCACTTCTTTCCCCATTGTACTACGTGCTCAAGATCAGAGGAGAGAGAATTGGAGAGAACTTGGTCGTTTACTGTCTTAGATGTGGTACCATAAATGGTAGTGTCGTCAGCATAAATGTCTACAAATGATGTAAGGATATGATTTGGAAGATCATTAATGTAGATCAAGAAAAGAGTTGGGCCCAGGATGGATCCCTGAGGGACACCGGCATTAATACTGTGAGCTTCTGATTTTTGCCCCTCAACTACTACTCTTATGAACCTATCAGAAAGAAATGATTTAATAATTGAGAAGACTTTTCCAGCTATACCATAGCTAGCGATCTTATGAAGTAAACCTTTATGCCATACCCTATCAAAGGCTTTAGATATGTCAAGAGCAATTGCCCTAGAAAGATTGCCACCGTCGAGAGATTTGCTAATCCTATGCGATATAACTGTAAGGACATCTGCTGTAGATCTAGCAGAACGGAAACCATATTGAGTGTCACTAAGAAGGTTATTTTTGTTGAGATGTTTGATTACTTCTGTATTTAACACAGATTCTAGCAACTTACTCATGACGCACAGGAGACTTATTGGCCTGTACTGAGAGGGGGATGAGCGATCACCTGAATTCTTAAATACAGGGCATACTGATGAGATTTTCCAGGGAGATGGGAAACTATTCTCCTTAAGACAACGTTTAAACAGTTTTGTAAGTATGGGCGCTAATTCAGGTTGAAGTTTTTTGAGTACTATACTTGGAATACCATCAGGGCCAGTTGCTTTACTCGAATCAAGGTTTTTGATTAGCTTCGCAACATCACGTACAGATATACGTATATCACATAGCGTGTTTTCTGATACAGGAGGAAATATTGGGGGTTGGCGGTCTTGGTCGCAAAGGGTAGAATTAGCTGCAAAGTTCTTGACAAAGAGTTTGGCCTTGTCTGATGCTGACGAGATTACCTCAGGTCCATTGATAATAGTTGGGATGGAGCACACGCTTCTGTTCAGGATTCTGTTTGCTATTTGCCAAAACTGGTGGGAACCAAGCCGCTGCTCAGCTACTTTGGACTTAACAGATTGAGCATACAACACTCTTGCGTTCCTTATTACTTTCTTACAATGGTTGCTGGCAGTCCTGAAAACGGCTTTAGTTTCCATACATCTATTACGTTTGAAGCAGTGGAAAAAAGTGATTTCTGTGCGCAATGGCAGCAGCACATTCTGGAGAGAACCATGGCTGGCTGTTAGGTTTTTGCTGAAACTTTTTAGAGGGTATGAAATGGTCAATACCTACAATTAACCATTCAGTTAGGTCTAATACTATAGAGGACACATCCTTTTTAAACATGGAATGCAGAGCTAGATCAGATATAAATGTACGGAAGCTATCCCAGTCAGCCTTAGTGTATCGATATACTGTACGATGAAGAGGTACGTCTGGGGACTTATTACATTTCATTTTTATCTTAATTGATACAACAGAGTGGTCGGAAGATCCAAGAGGCGACATAACAGAAACTGAACATAGTTCAGGGCAAGTTGTGAGAAAAAGGTCTAGTAGGCTCGCATACTGGCCGTCATTATCGGGCACACGGGTAGGTTCCTGAACAATCTGAGTGAGGTCATAGGCAATGGAGAAATCATGACAGAACCTCCCCTCATCATCGGTCTTGTTTGAGTGGGTCAACCATTCGACGTTGTGAACATTGAAGTCTCCACATACGTGAATGTTAGCTGAAGGATAAGTAGAAAGGACTTGGTCAATTTTCTCAGATATGCTTTGAAAGATAGTAACTCCGCTGTTGTGGGGGCGATAGAGAGTAAATATAAATGCAGTAGTGTGAGCTAAAGCAACCCGGAAGCACATATAGGGTAAGTTAGGATCTTCCCTGGAGATGTCCCTCCCACATGGAAAGCTATCTTTAATATAGGCACATATTCCATGCCCATGGCGATCTTGGGGGTCAGATTTAGAAGTTAAGTTAGAGTATCCTGAAATTGCAAACTCATCTAGGGAAATAGCCTGTCCAATGCCAGTTTCACTCAAAAATAAAAGGTCTGGTTTAGTCTCCTGTAATTGGGTTTCAACCTCTGGAAGGTTAGAACGAAGATCCCTGATGTTGGAGAAGGAGACATGGTAGTAGGGGTCTACGTTGGAAGTTGGAGAACCGGGTTTAATCGTGTATTTTTTCTTGAAACTTGTCATGATGAAATTTTGGAATTTGTGGACTAGGTCGACAGATTTACTTAGGGCAGGACAGAGAGGGGAAATTAAGAGAGAAAAAGAAACGAAGAATTTTTTTTGTTTTTATTTGTAGCTAATGATAAGGTAAAGCCGTAACAATTACCCACTAGTATGGCATCGAGAGGCCCCACCAGAAGCTACTGCATGGTCCAGAATCCATTCACCAAATGGCAATACAGCAGCCCCAGTACTTTGCACCTGCTGATAGGACAGCCTCCTTAGTGGTTAATCCAAGGTTCGGGTCCCTGACTATCAGGGGGATAACGTCAGCCCAGACAAAACGTTTACCTCCAGCACCCTTACTAGTGACATGGCTACAAGGATAGACATAGAAACAGAAAATTTCCACCATCTCAGCGAACTGTTCGCAAAAATACTGCCAACCTAGAAAACAGCTTTTTCTTCTCCCTTTGTCCGAAAAATCACTCATTTAAAAAATGAGGACTGAGGGACAAATAAGAAGAAGCGAGAGTAACAGAAGCTGCCGATAACGCATCCACAATGCGTTTTCTACTCTCCATAACCTTGTGTGGGTGTGTGGGTGTGTGTGTGTGGGTGTCTGTGGCGTTCGTGTGTTCGGGCATTAGTGCATGTACATATATAAATATATATATACACATATACATATATATATATATATATATATATATATACATGTGTGTGTAGTTCCTTACAAATTATCTTATTTACTGGAACAACTGGTATACTTCTCCTGGAAGTCAGCAAAACTTTTTTTTTAATCTTGTGTATCGATAGCCCGATTTTAGTTAGGTTTGCGCGAAACCGTCGAGAGATATTGTCGCATATTTCGAAGAGAAAATCGAATATCTCTGTCTACCCCTAGGTCCTCTATATGTGCGAATCCGGTGTCTTGATCTTTATGTTGTCCGCAGAAGTAAATTCCATTCTCAGACAATAAAGGAAAGTAGAAGGTCTCTGGAACCTTTCTGTGACGGCAGGTGGCCTTTGTATGCAACCTGATCGTTGGCAGGTGGCCAAGGGCTTGGAAAGATGCAAGGGAACAGTCTGCAGGGTTTCCTTATGGTATAACGAATTTGGTCTGTTTTATCTGAAAGTTAAAAGAGAAATCCCTTCCACATAAGTAGATAGATAGATTACTAGAAGAGGAAAAAAAGACACAACATTTAAGAGATAAAGGGGACATGAGCGGTAGAAGGAGCAATGACAAAAAAGATAGAAAGAAAACAATCTGAAGGGAATATTCTGAGCGCAGTCAAAAGAAACATCGTAGAACTATGTAAATAAAAAGAGAAACAGAGACAAAATTACAAGTAAAAAGTAAGAAATTAAGGTGACAAAATAATATGAAGAATTAGACATGGGGAATGAATGAAATGATGAGACAGTAAGAGAAATATAATGAACGATGAAATAAAGAAAAAAAGTTTAATGCCGAATAAAATTAACAGGAAATTGTGGAAATAAATGTACAATGAAAGGCAGAAAATAGTCCGAATGGGTTTATCTTAAAACGAAATAAAAATAATCCAATGAACCCAACAGAAGACAACATAAATGATAATTAAAAAAATCAAAATTAATTGAAAATAAATGTAAAATGAACCGTAATAATATTCTAAAATAAATAAACTCACAATAAAACACTAAACATAAAAAATGCGAAAGAAACAATGTAAAGACAAAAGGGCAATCATAAAAAAGACACAAAAAGTGAAAATATCACAAAGAGAAAGGACATAAAAATTGGGATGTTTCCACAGGATGCTGAATACTTAGAAGAGACGTTTTGACTAAAATAATAATGTAGAGATGCTCATGAAGACAAAGACAACTAAGATAATAAACAGGAAAACGAAAAAAAGAGGAAATGAGGAATAAGATATTGAAATGTTGACTAGAATAAAACAGAAGCAGATGTAGTGGCAAAAACATAAACTGTGCGAAATAAATACGCAACTAAAATAAACTTGAATGAAAATATCAAATAACAGTGAACGACACATTGCACTAATAATAAAGTTATGCAACAATAAAGGATTGACAGAAAGTAATGTACGGATCGCATTAATAAGAAAACATCGTAAATTTCATAATTTCCCATCTACCCACAATAATACATATGAATCAACTACCAACTCATCAAATTAACCCTTCTAATCTAATGGCGATTTTTAAAGAAGTATAAAAAATAAAACAGAAAAAGAAAAGATAACCGAAAGAGAAACGATAAAATATAGAGATAAAACAATATGATGCTAAGTGCTTCACAACTAAGATTGTTAACTGTGGTGTTTCAGGTTCAAATCAACTTGCGCTCACAAATACATTTAATCTAAAACAACACCAGTGTAACATACAAGGGAGGAGGTAAATAAACCAACGCTATAAAAGGCGAATAGAAAGTCAATAAATTAATGTTCTGAATGAATCAGATAATTCTAAATTTGACATTAAGTTACCGGATATATTTATAGTCAAAATATTTTCTAAGATCCTCATCCATTACATACAAGAGGCTGCATATGAAGTTGGTCAACACTCTAATTTTCATTGGAACAAGTTGGCTTTTAACTTGATACGTTAATCACTCAACCACCGTCAACTTTTAATACATTAAATAAAATTGCAAATTTAGGTTCAGATCTACTGAAAAAAAAACGAATAAAAGAAGCGGCAAAAGTAAACATTGAAAGAGATAGAAAATAAAAAATAAAGACAAGTTATAAATAAAAAATCGTAAACGGAGGAAAATAATAATAATCGCATATTTAATCGTATTAATAAGACCTCTCCTTTAAAAACCGCGTGACTTGTTAACGTCATAGGTGAATTGTAACAGCAACAGAACTACGGTAATTGTTATTAAGAATGGTGATTATTTTCTGTTTCACATCTCAGCTTAATTAAATAGGGATTCTTAGAACTTCATTAGAAGTGAGTGCATTTTCTCGTCCGAAAAATGGAATAAAACATTTTACATTTGAAAACGTGCAATTAAACGCAAGCACTTCTACCGCTAACACACTATGAATTTCTATATTTGTTCATTAAGTGTAGTTAAATAAAAATACACTTGCTTTCAAATATTTTTTTAAATTTTATGATTTCCCAGGGATTTGTCATTGATCATGCAACGAATTTTGAATTATTTATTTTTTAAATGCATACGTTGTTATAAATCTAAAAACTGGTAAATATTTGGTAATTATTTGTTTAACTTACAAGCAATCTTTTCTCTATATAATGAATATATCTCTGCATTATTATTCATATATTATAGAGATATCATGAGCCAATACATGTAGCAAAACTTTGTCTCGGTTTTATGTGTTTTAACTATTACGCTCGATCAAAAGTTTGGTATAAGAACAGTATGTAAGGTATGTAATCTTTTAAGTAGGCGTTTATATAATTATTACCCAAATTGTTTTGAACGTTTTCAGTAACAAGTTTATCATACTTACAATATTCGATTCTTATTTAGAATTTGACTTAATTAAAATGAAAAAAAAAACTACACGTATACAGAAACGTATTTATAATCATGTACTTATCACAGAAAGGAGATGTTATATTCCTAAAATCATATACATTGTTTAAATACTTCATTGAACGAAGTGCATTAAAATTTCCCATACTAAGCAAAACAACAAGTTTTTATTTTGTGTACCCCAAACTAAATCTCGGTAGGGGAGTTAAGTTGTTCACCCTGGAAGTTTAAAATATGGTAAATACATAAGAGCTCCATTTCCTATCTGTCTTGCTCGCTATACATTATATTTGTAATATAATACTAATAATAAAGATAATAATAATAATAATAATAATAATAATAATAGCATATAATAATACTCGTAATGAAAATAATAATAAAATAATAATAATAAAAATTAAAATAATAACAATAATAATAATCATAATTATAATATATAATACTAACAACAATAATACTATATAATAAAATATAATAATAATGATAATACTAACAATAATAATAATATACAATAATAATCATAATATTAATAATCATAATAATAATAATCATAATAATAATAACAATAATAGCATATAATAATAACAATTATAATGTTACATGATAAGGTCTGCCCCCTTTTCATGTACGTATAAAAATAGAGAGATTTAGTTAAAATGAAAATGAAATAGAATAAACGAAATTCGAACCTCGTAATTTAGGTTTAGAAATAGATTACGAGAGAGAATTAGCAATGGAATGTGAAAACAAACCATTGTTTAGCTTAGAGATAAAATAGTTTCAAGAAAAGAATGTGCGTTGCCAATTCTGTTATGAAAATTCAATTGAAAGAATGCAACTATAAGATAATTTAATAAACATGTTTTTAACATATTGGAAATATAGGTTACTGGGAATATAGGCTAAAATTCCTTTTATAAACAAAAGAAAAAAGTTTTGGACACGCATTTCCAGAACACGTGAAAGAAGACACATGTTTTAACATGTGTATGACGCCATGGAAAATGGGAAGTTCTCGATATAGTTAGAAACTTTAGAGTTTAGCAAGGAGAAACTGAGGGAGAGTAAGAGGGAGTTCAAGGAAGACAGACGATAGTCTGCAGTTGGGATTCGAACGTGTAGAAGCGAGACGGTCACTTTTGAAACTTAATATGTGAAGCTTTGAATTTCTGATGATGAAAACCACGAGCGGTCGGGAGAAGAAATACGCTCATCATGTGTTTTTTAAACGTCGTCTTTGTGTTGTAATTCTACCAAAAGATGAAGTGAAAATTGTTATATGTGTCTCATGTATATCATGTGGTTTAACATGTCTTTACATACACAATATCTCCTCACTCAAAGAGGTTCTACACTTTTAAGTATGAATATTTATATATATATAGTTATATATATATATATATATATATATATATTGAAAAACACCATAACACGAAAAATATCTTACAACATATCTCTCAACAACAACATATCTCTATAAGACTCTACAACATCAAAGACTCTAAGACTCTCTAACATGTACGTTTTAATAACAACGATACAACAACAAAACAAACAATAATAACAAGAATAATAAATAATGAACTATACAACAACAATAATAATAATTATAATAATAATATATAATAATGTACAATAATATATAATAATAACAATAATAATAATAATATATAATAATAATAATATATAATAATGATAATAATAATATAAAATAAAATAATATTTAGTAATAATAATATATAATAGTAACAACAATGATTATAATATATTATAATAATAAAAAAAATAATAATATATAATAATATATAATGATAATATATAATAATAAAATATAATAATATATTATAATATATATATAATATATAATAATATATATATAGATTATATATACTATGAATATATTCTAATAATATATAATGATATATAATGGTCATAATAATGATAAGAAGAATATATAATAATTATAATAATAACAATATATAATAATATATAATAATATATATTAATATATAATAATATAGGATAATATATCATGATGATAATGATAATATATAATAATATATAATAACATTAATAACATTTATAGTCATAATAATAACAATAATGATGAAATAATATATAATAATAATTATTATCATTATAATAAAAATAATAATAATATTACAATATAAATAAAAATAATAATATATAATAATATGTAATAAAAATAATAATAAAATTATATAATGATAATATGTAATAATAATAATCATAATAATACAAATTGAAATAATAACAATATATAATAATATATATAATCATGTTAATGATATAATAATCGCGATAATAATAACAATAATAATATATTATAATAATATGTAATAATACTAATATAAAATTATATATAATAAGAGTATATAATAATACATAATAATATACAATAATAATATATAATAATGACAATAAAATATATGATAATAATAATAAAAATAATCACACTACTAATAATATATAATAATAAAATAATAATTATAACAATAATATTAATAATAATATATAATAATAATGATATATAAACATCATCATAATAATAATAACCACAATAATAATAATATTTAATAATAATAATAATAAAATATTCATAATAATAACAATAATAATAATAATAATAATATTAAAATAACAATAACAACAACAAAAATAATAATAATAATGATAATAATAATAATAATAATAATAATAATAATAATGATAATAATAATAATAAAATATATATTAAAGAACTTGGTAATTAGTAAAATGCAATGTTCATTCCGTGATAGACACGCGAATTATAAAAATCTGTGCTGTATTGTTTGTTTGTAATTATAAAGAAGGTATGTAAATCAGAACCGAAAGTTTAGTAATTAATGAGTATTTAATATTTATGCAGAAAAGGTCCCGTACTAATTTTAAGAAACTTATTATCAAGTGAATTATCAAACATATTTTCTATCCGTTTGATTTAAAATTATATATACATTAGTATTTAAATCATTATTGTTGTAACTAAATTATTTTTAAAACTAACTCATATCTATTTACAATCTTGAATCGTTCAAAATAAATATGGAAGTTTTATTATTGCTTCCCTATTTGCTAAATTCGGAATTCGATTCATAGAGTATTTGCTCGTCTCCTGCTTTAAACATAAATAGCTTTCACAAAGAAGATGTGTGTTTTACTTTTTAATTTATATTGAATAAAGTTCAGTTCAGTATATATTGAATACTTTTCGTTCATTATAATGGCATTTTAAATGCACCTTTAAAATAATTAATGACTTCATTACAGATTTTAAATCCATGTAACGAACATATTTATTTATAGCATTTTTTGCAGAGTGAACAAAATTCTGAACTAATTTGCATGCCTATTTCCTATCGTTGTAATTAATATTGAATCAGTCCCTGTCAGAATAAATCATGTTTTTTATTTATTTATCTGGGGGTATTTAATGCAAGATCGTACGTTTTTACTGTTTTTTATTAAATATTTGCCAAGCATTGTCTGATGCCTAGGTGTTAAACAATTCTTAGTTGCTAGGAATTCAGGAGTGACGATTTATTTTGTGAGTAGGCCTTGTATTACAAATGTTAAACGATACACCATCTGCAGAATGGAGACGCTGGCTTATCTGTTAAAACGTGGACTAATAAACTGACTGTGTCATCAAGACATCCAGTTAGTTCTACAGGGGTACTTTAATAAGGGGGTTGGCAAATTTTACGCCGTCTTCCCGTAAGTACACGATGCCCTGCTATAAAGTATTATTAATTGAAAGATGTCGGGGAACAAAATGCCAACAAAATTATCACGAATGATGCTAAATAGCAGCATGATCAGAAATAGTAACACCATCGGTAATTGATTAAGTTATATTGTTTCCTTTCTGTTGAATACTATAGTGAAATCATTTTTCTCAGATCGTAAAAATGTTTATAACATACATGCACGTGACATAAGTTATAGTGAAAGTTCTGTTTTTAGAGCTTAGTTAGCTTTTACAACTCGTGACGTCTTCACAAGTAATGAACTTTTCATAGTAAATAATAGAACACCTGTTATATCTATTCACAGATATTCACATATATAACAGGTATTCTATTATTTACGATGACAAGTTCATACGGCCATTTTAAAACCATTTTGATGAATGATACATGTAAGATACATGTAATTTCTACGTGGTTCACAAAAATATATTTTATTTTTATTTTTATAGTGTTTTACATTTCCTGAATTCAACTTTTTTCTGGTTGAATCAAAAGATTTATTCAGCATTGTCTTGATGTGTTTAAATTTATGTTAAGCTTAATGTCGTAATGTTCGTCAATAGTTGGGTTAAACTGTGAATTAGCTATTATTTTTCTATCTGCCCATCTGCTATCTATTTATCTATCTATCTATCTATCTATTTAGTGATATGTGGAGAAGAGCAAGGATCGTGTTAAAATAGTTTATATCAAGAATCATTGTTTAGATAAATAGATTGCTCACTGAGTACTGTTACCACATGTGAGGTGAAACTCAGAAATGTACATTTTCTTCGTTTGACATTGTACAAAACCCTCCTGGAAATTTAATGAGCGATATCCTTTTTCGATTCGGTACGCCTGCTTTCTTACAGACGTGACGTTTTGGGTCTATCTCTGCTCTATCGAAAGTTTTATGCTGAATGTTTGATCTTTGGTGTGTCCTCATATAACGTCCATAAGAGATACTCGCCTAGGTTAAAGAAAAGCCAAACAACCTTCCTCATTCCCTATCTCTGCAAACAGAAAACATTTTTTCTGAGTAGATTTTCACTCCCAGAACTGTCCGTCTGTAGAATGGAATACCATTTGTCTGCTTGCCAACTGACTATAACACGGCCCTCTGGAGTCTAATGTAAATAAATCCCAACTGAGTCGCCCATTTAAATAATTTAGCCTGACCTATTCCACCGTGACTGATCGTGTTTGAATAGCTACCTAACACTTAACATTTTTCGTGGAGTAGCCTCCAAGCCTTCAGAAGCGGTGGCCATCCAGTAATCAAACATTTCTGAACATACCGTTTTTGTTTGTATATATACTAGCAGTTCATCCCGGCTATGCTCTCGCCCTATGTACTGTTCAGAACTTTATGTAACTATATAAACACAAACACAGACACACACACACACACACACACACATATATATATATATATATGTATATATATATATAAGTCTTGGTTTTGCTAATACATTATATATATAAATATATATATATATATATATATATATATATACATATATATATATATACTGTATTAACAAAACAAAGACTTAAAAACATGAATTGATAGCAACAAACATTGTATTTCATTGTAAGTTACAGCTCTTTCCAGATCGATTGGACAATTTCAAGCATTATGGCGTTTGTAAAATTCAGTGTATTACAAACCATTCTATTGATATATATATATATATATATATATATATATATATATATATATATATATATATATATATTATATATATTATATTAAGGGTATATATAGTATATTAATATATATAGTATATTAATATATTAATTAGTATATATATATAGTATATTAATATATATATTCATATATATATATATATATATGTATATATATATATATATATAAATATAGGCTGCTGTCCAGGTAACGTACATATAAATTTCAAGTGCTTAGACCAAAAATTGACGGAGGAGCCTTTAAGAGTCTTCAATGGGTAGCTCATTAACTTTGACGTCTTGGCAGCTAAATTTTTGCCTAAAACTGATTAAAATACTGGCTGCATAACTGACTAACCCTTATATAAAATTTGAAATATTTAAACCCTAAATTGGCTTAATAGTTTTCTAGAGACAACAACGTGCAAATTCGTGCAACCTTTGCCCCTTGGCAGCCAAATTCACGCCCAAAAACAATTACAAAGCTTGTCCTATATCTGAATACGCTTTAGGTAAATTTAAATGTTTGGAAAAATGGCTGAGTAATTTGGTAGAGACCGCAAAATCATTTCTTTTTACTTTGACATCAATTTTGACCCCTTAACATTTTTTATTTTGGGCTGAAATTAAATTAAAACGTCGAGCAAACGCCAAGTATCCTGCATCTAAAATAGTAATCGTTTAGACCGAAAATTGACGGAGGAGTTAGGTTTTTCAAAAATCAAAGCGGGTTACTTTGACCCTTTGTAAAAGCAATTTTCTGACCGTAAACCACCTAAAAG
>NC_136483.1:93638117-93833117 GCF_053919585.1 Euprymna scolopes
TTTTTCTGTATTATTGCGTTATAGCTCGCCGTGAAAAAATAAACGGCGAAAAATGTAATATAAGACAATAAGTATTATGAAGATCGGTTTATCTGCGAAGAACATGGAAACAACTTTGGAATTATTGCGTACAGTCTCACAATACTTAAAGAATTAAAAACAGATTGCCATTAGTGCTCTTATCATTTTTCCGTATATATATATATATATATATATATATATATATATATATATATATACATATATATATATATATATATATATATATAGAGAGAGAGAGAGAGAGAGAGATGGAGAGACATATAAAAACACACCTTATGATTAATTTACTTTTTATTTGTATAGATACTGCACTGTTTCTACGTTTATTAGTGCTTCTCAGATCACCGTTTCCTACATACACATGGTACAAAATCCATTCGCAATCTGAAAAGTATATATGACTGGCTTGCCATTCTTCGGATTAAAATATGGGGTTAGGGTTAGGGTTAAAATTGTGGGTTACAACCCAGCAAATATGCTAAGTCTTTATTCAAGTAGAAAATTTATAGACGAATTATAAGGTAGTATGCTAGTGTTTCGTTTTAAATTGATTTAACTTTATGGCATTTTATAAAGACAATTCTATCGTCTGCACCGAAATCAAAACGACTAAAAGCGATTCACGTAAATGAACACCATCTGTTCGCTTAGTTTTATCATATATCGACTATTTAATTACAGGGAGAATCTACATAAAATAAACGAATATTCAGAAATAAAACCGTCTTATTTACATATGCCCTACTTATCTCTGGCTCCATCGATGTATGTATCTCCTAATTTATCTATTTATGTATATATATATATATATATATATATATATATATATATATATATATATATATATATATATATATACGTATATATATACGAATATATACGTATCTTAGTTGTGAACTTATATTTGGAAATTGATCTACACATTGCCTCTGCTTTTCTGCGTATAAATTCTGGTTCCTAAGAAATAATACCTTATATTTTCCCATCCTGGGGATACAGACTAATAGATACGCCTTTATCAGACAAAAATCCAGTGTTTTTCACATCAAGTTGTTCATTATTGGACAACGTGATACATTTTTTGTATATTAACGATATACATAATATATATATATGTATATATATATATAATTGTGTGTATGTATATATATATATACATGTGTGTGTCTGTGTATGTACATATGTATGGCAGTGTAGTTTTTTATCCTAGAAGTACATTCACTTGAACAGCATGTGTCCATCAAGAAGTGCTCAATGTGTTAACACAGCAGATATAGTAAATTTATTTGTGCAAACATTAATAGAGCGTTATATGCATACATGTTTCTGAAATCACCCGTTTATGGGAGTCTACGTCATCAGGCGACATGTCCTTATTTATCCTCCCTCAGACTAATTCCCCTCTAACCCTATTCCAAATTAAATACTTCTCGGTGTCCCCTCCCTAATCTGTGTTAAGACTTTATTCTTGTAAATAATATAAGAGAATAGTGTTGTATCTTGAGTAAAATTTTGACGGAAGTTCTTAGCCTGAAGTCGAAGGCCTCCTTGAACAGGTGATTACAAAAGCATGTCTGCACATATGTAGTCATTAATGTTTGTATAAATAAAGTTAATATATCTGGTCTGTTAACTCATTGAGCACTTTTCGTGGGCGCATGTTGTTTATGTGGATGTATTCTTAGGACACCAAACTACACTGCCATAATACGAATGTTCCTACATAGTTGAGCACTTTATTACGTGTGTTCATAAACAACGCATACATTTAAAGAATTAACTTTGATACATTACTCTATAACAGCCCTACACCAAGTACCAAATATTACTTACAAAAATTAATAATTAAAATAAACGATCTTAGTGGAACCTCACCTTCTTGCTGCTGGATAAAGATGACTATAACAAAAAATAGTGTTATGTTTTTAAAAGCGTAAAATCACCACAAGTAATTTCACAATTAGTGGTGTTGGAGAAAGACATCTATGCATATGCATAAGGTGTCTGCCAGATGGATTCCCAGGTTGCTCACACCATTCCAGAAGCGAGAAGGGTACCACAACTACAGGAGTCTATTATGCTTCACTTTTGAGGAAATTCAGGGAAGATATCAAAATTAAGAGGCTGGGCAAGATCAGCAAAGTTACCCTCTTCCTGCAGGACAACTCGCATGTCGCCAGATCAGAAGCAGGGGCGTGTGGTTATGAAATCCTCTCCCATCCTCCCCACACTCCTGACCTTGCACCCTCTGACTTTTATCTCTTCCCAGCCACGAAGATATGTACACCCATCCCTGTGTTTTTACGTATATGTATACTGTCGAAATATGTGTGTGTAAATATCGGAAATATCGTTTTATTCCTATTGGTTGCTCGTTTAGAATTATTGAGCACCTTAGGATTTGACCGTGGTTATCAATACCAAACATGCGAACTTCTTAAGTACTCTCTAATAGTGTACGTGAGAATAGATACTTAATTTTAAGGTTATAAGAGATGAAAATAAAGATTATCCTGATGGAAATCATGGTGGGATTAAATAAAAGCATGGGATAAATTGATAGGTCAGTGACATGTACTTATTTATCCTCCCGCAGACTAATCCCCTTCGTCCCCCTATTCAAATCTAAATACTTAGTCTCACGTACACGAGTGATTACAGAAACATGTATGCACATATTTAGCAATCAATGTTTGTACAGATATATAAATATATATATATATATATATATATATATTTATATATATATATATATATATATATATATATATATATATATATATATATATATATATATATATATATATATATATGGTGAAAATCCATGACTGTCAATGTCGCGGTCGGGTTTCTATCTTGGCTTAAGGTGGTTGCCTGTCTAGCCGCATTGATGAGCTGTGCAACAGCACACCAGTATTGTATGTGGATGACTATAATGCCTTATCTTGAGTTGAACATATTGGGAAGTGATATACAAACTGTCATTAGGGTATTAAGCTAGTCTCTCTGTGTAAACAAATCGAGCGGAGGCATTTGAACGATGTAAAAACATCGTTAATTCACTACACACACAGCAGCAGCCGTATTGTGCAATTGGTTGACTGTCATTTGGGCGGTCGGGTTTCCATTCCGGCTTGAGGCAGGGATCTGTCTAGCCGCACTGATCAGCTGTTAAACAACGAAACAACGAAACAGTACTGTATGTGGATGACGATATATATACATATATATATATATGTGTGTGTGTGTGTATGTGTGTGTATTATATATAAAGGGTGAGGCATTAAGTGTGTGACGTGACAAAATTCCAAATATTTTACTATTTTATTGAGATTAAATGATAAATTTCTCTATGATTTAGTTTTCAGTAAAGAAAAATACTTATTTTTAACAATGTAGAGCAGCATAACAAGGTATGCATTCACCAGAACTATTAAAGTGAGGGGAAAACATCAAAATCAACGGAATATTTATTTGAAAGGATGATCTGTTGTTACCTGGAAACTTGGGCGATCAAAGATACACAACGATCAGGATTATCCAGAACACATGTTAGGGAAACAATCAGGCGAAATCCAAGACCATCAATGAGAAAAAAGCAAAAGAAGCACAAACCTACTCAACGACTATGCGAAGAATATGTAAAAGTGACCTACGGATGTCACCTTATATGCCCCCCAAAAAAAAGGATAGCTTTTATCTACATCCACAATTACAAGGATTCTTCAAAAATCAAGTGTTATTTAACCATATGAGATATGGCCCGCTAAATAAAATCATCATTACAGACACATAACTCATTTTCACTTCAACAGTTCCACAGTGATCAAAATGAAAGAGTATTTGCGAGAAGTTATGAGGAAAGCGATGATAATATAAAGGTAACGCTTTTATGAGAAAGAAACCAACATCAATGAGAGTCTGGTGAGCAATTTCTGAAAGAGTGAAATCTACATTTAATTTCCCCAGTAAATGGTCAAGATTAACAAAAAAAAACGTTATATTGAGGATATCGGACCCTTAACAAGAAATTCGATTGGAATTTAAGCCGGTAATAATAGCAGCTACAGTGAGAATGAAAAAATATACTTGGAAATAATGTCGACTAAATCCGTAAATTATACGTATCGGCAAATATACATGTATTCATTCAAGTCGCTTTATTTTTTCATGTTTCCTCATCCGTCTGTGTATACCGCAGACAATACAATCCAAGGGGGGCGCTAAATTATTTGGTTTCGAATCTATATAGTTGCATACAAGTCATTTTTAAACTTTTGAAAACATTACTATATACTGAGTACTACATAATATCAATTCACAATATGCTCAATAAATAAATAATAATAGGACTCGAGTTTACACATGAAAAACAGAGGAACGATATATATATATATATATATATATATATATATATATATATATATATATATATTGTTAAATCCTATATTCTGATGAAAAGGAAAGTATTTCTTCGAAACTCTGCGGATTAAGGATTATCCATTTATTTAGTGTTTCCTTTTTAAATTAAATATGTTTTTAACTATTCTTACACATATATATATATATATATATATATATATATATATATATATATATATATATATATATATATATATATATATATATATATATATATACTAGCTGTACCCGGTCACGCGTTGCTGTGGCTCAGTTTGTTAAAATGGGCACATTCCTCAAGAAAAATTGCATTTTGTTCGTTTATTTACTTTTATTATTTTTTTCAATTTTTTTTATCAATAAAAGTTGTTGTCCCCCCAAAAAAATAAAAAAAAATTACCATGAATTGTTAGGTGAAAGGTTTTTGTTTTGTTTCAGGAGGACTTGCACTTGTTTAAAAAATAAATTTGGCCGTAAACGTTTCTTTTTGAAAACGGAATTTTTATTATAAAAAGAACAGATGAATGCTTTATATGATCATTGTAAATACTTAGGTGAAAGTAGAGAAAAGTTTGATTTTCTTTTCAAGAGACTGTACAAACTATTTTTTTCAACAGATGTTAAGAAAAACAGACAACATACATCCATCATTAATTATGCAAAAAATAAATAAAGTGGACACTTTCTGTTATTAATGTTTGCTAAAAAATAAATACAGTAAACTTCCCTTAAGTCTTAGCATATGCTGCATCTTAAAAGTTGGTTCATGCTGGCAATTAAATAAAATAAACGTCGAAAATTAGTAAAAATAAGTAAAATCATGAATGACGGCTCTTGGGGGGGGGTCAAGTAAGTAGGAACAACACACTCATTTGTGCAAAATAATTGATATTCGAGAAATTGTAAACAATAACAAAAATATCTGATACCAAATGCAGTAAAATCCAAGTATCTTTTATAATTGCTGAAACTGTGTTTGAGTTATTTTTATTTCATTCTTTTATAATTATCTGTCTTTCAACAATTAACTGGTTGCATGCCGTTTTACAATATGGGACTTCATTCTTGGAGAATTGTATAAAAAGGCTATGACTATCTGTAATTCTAAATTTGGGAGTGCAACTCGAACTTAGGGTTAGTGGTAGATAAGTCATTTGTTAGGTGTGTCAGAAATTTCGTGAAAAATATTGAATAATTCTACCCCGTTTTCCCAGCTTATAAGTGCTCGGAAAATGTAATTCAAGCCTTATTTTTTCAATTAAAGGAGCAAGAACCAAGGTGTCATTAAAAAAAACAAAAAAAACAAAAAAACAAACAACGTGTTTAAAAAAAAGGTTTTAAACTTCAGAATTTTTAGGTAAATTTCTAAAAAACACTACTTTTTTGTTTTCAATTTTAATATATTATTTCTTGATCTTTTATCTTCAATTTGTGATATACAACACTTTGGTGAGTAAATTAATTATTTACTTTTTAATAGGCATTTAAAAATGGGAGGCGTTAATAAATTCGGCCACCTGTTTTCCAAGCTTATAACAACTCGAAAAATATAATTCAAACCCTATTTTTTTCCAATTTAAGTAGATAGGACCAAGGTTTCATAAAAAAAGAACACAAAAAACAAACAACGTGTTTTTTTAAAAAAAGGTTTTAAACTTTGGACTTTACAGGTAAATTTCTAAAAAAACACTACTTTTTTATTTTAAATTTGAATATATAATTTATTTATCGTTTATCTTCAATTTTTGCTATATAAAACTTTGGTGAGTAAATTAATTATTTACTTTTTAACAGACATTTGACAATGGGGGGGTGAATTAAAAAAAAACTTTGTCTAAAATATTATACTCAGTTTATTGTAAAGACCATACAATTTTACATTGACCCTGAAAATATCGTAATAATTGAAACAAGAGACAAATTTAGATAGATTTTTTAAAGTTTAAAAATTGAAAATACCGAACTTGTAGGATTCAATTAATTTCATTACTGTTTTTTTTTAAATAAAATAATAATATTTCTATTACGTTTAAAACAACTTTAATAGTTTATTTTGGAAGTATAATCCACGCAGAAAATAAACAACACACTTTTAAAAGAGAAATTACGAGGGTTTTTTTTAAATATTTTATTCGCA
This sequence comes from Euprymna scolopes, assembly GCF_053919585.1. Classification (NCBI taxonomy): domain Eukaryota; kingdom Metazoa; phylum Mollusca; class Cephalopoda; order Sepiida; family Sepiolidae; genus Euprymna; species Euprymna scolopes. The sequence continues at coordinate 93,644,698 of NC_136483.1, forward strand.
GTGTCGTGCTAGGGGTTTCAAAAATTGATACAAAAATTCTGATACACCTAGTAATTTGTTTACAACTTTTGAGAAATTAATCCTCCTTACTCCTTAAGCGATAAGCGGACATTTGTTTATTATATTTTTTATTCAATGTGTAAACTTCACTTTGAACAACATATTTGGAAATTAGAAAAATAAAAAAAACAAAAAAACTTTGTTTTACCATGTTAAAAGTATTAAGGTTGGTAGATAATTTAATTCTACTGTGTTTGGTATGAGTTTGTTTTTTTTTGCTGTTGTTTCTTGCTGTTTAGAATTTTTGACGAAGGGGGGTTTGCTTAGATCGTTTTTTAAACTAAACTACGGAAGTTGGTATCCACCCCCTAAAATGTACTTGGAAAAATCGATTTTATAGCGAAATTATGGAATGGTTAGCCGAAAAAAGGGTGAAAAATAAAACAAAGAATCAATAAATAATTATTAGCAAAGGCAATAAATGCTAGTTTTTTTACTTACATGAATGAGTTTATTTTATGTTTTAAAGTAGTTCCAAGCGTTTTCTTTGTTTTTTTAATCTAAAATTGCGGGTGTGTGGGTGCGAAATATCTCCAGATGTTCTAGAATTCCCTGCTGGATTGCAAACGAAATCTCCAAACCTAGCGGGAAAACCGCTAACTTGGAACCACTGGTCACGTGACGGCAAGCGGTGATAAATAATTGTCCGTAAATAAAAAAATCGCCTATCAGTACAAAGAACACCACCTATTTATTATAAAAAAAATTAAGTACAATGTTATAATTAAAAAGATATATATAAAAACACGCATGAGTTACATTTTATATATCTTGCTACTAATTTTCTTATAATCTTCTTTTAGCTGGTGATGCTGCATCAAGACAGAGGTTCATTCTTTATCTCATACTTTCCTACCTAGAGGTATTTGTAAAATCTTTACTCTCCATTTACGTGCACTCTTTTGCACTTAGTTTACCGGTTATATTAGCCACGTAATTTTTTTACATATTTGATTCGTCTGGTTGCTCATATAACCAGAGGATTGATTGAAATCCTACTAAGATTCTAGTTTCTTTTAATGCCTTTGTATTTCGTTATCTATTGCCCGTTATCTATTCTAACTTGGATTAAAGTTGCGTTGTTTCTCTCGTGTCTCATATCACTATGTCCGGTTTTATACCTCCATATTTTAATAGGTATATTTAGAAATTCATAAACACAGGGAATAGTTTATGCCGTACTTGCAACTTTTCCTTCTGGTATGTTTCAAATACTAGCTGATGAATTCGATATTCATTTTTTTATTTACATACTCTATTAGTTTTCATTGTCTAGAAACTTTACAAACAGATACATGGTAGCTCATACTGAATACTTCTATATTTCATAAAAAATGTCAACCTGTCAATCATTATGCAGATGACTAATGTCAGGGTTAGGGGTATTAATTATGGTATATTGTAATTGAAATACGTTAGATTAAGTATATTTTCATTTTAAATAAATAGTATTATTATACGCGGTAACACGCGTAATTCGATTACTATATACTCATATACATTCATGATACGTTAACATTTCTACTAGGTTCAACAATATATAAATCTGCATAAAAACTGAAAAATGTTTTTTGTTGTTTGTTTTTTTTTGATGGGGGATGGTGGAAGATACACCAAAATATTTTCATCGATTAACACTAAAATATAATAAAACATCTTATGCCAAGTGTATTTATTGTCTGAAAGGTTATGAGAAAACTCGCTTTGTAACTTTACGATAATATCAGTGATTATTATTCATACGAATATGTTTTCGAGCGACGGTAAAAATTCGATTATCTATGTTGATCGAATAAAATCGAATTTGTGAAAACAAAATGAAATACTAATGAAAACCTCTAAGGTTGTCGATACGAACATATATATTTCTCCTGAATAATATTCGCTGATATGATTACAGTAAATGATTGCGAATTACAGTTCAACTTACACGAATGTGATCGGTAATCTGATGACATATAAATATTCAAATTTGTAAATGCGAATATATTTTCATAAATATAACGAATCATATATAATATCTTATTTTGTAAAATAAATTTCTTTCGGAAAATTGTAGTCTCTCATAAGCACTAAACACACTAGTATTTTTTACGCTCAATACATAATTCGTTTGATCAAGATAAGCCTTAACACCACCGTATCTAGATTTATAATGTAGCAATTTTTTGCATGTATAGGTACATTAAAATCCATCAATCAACACGGCCCTAGGCGAGTTTGTAATGTAATTCAAATCTTGCTGGTAGCTGAATACTTGATGCTCAGCCGGACTATTAAGGGTATTTTTTATCGTGACGCCATCACTAGAGGCCTGCCTACCACGGCTTAGGAGTGTCTCATATATCCTCGGGAAAAAGAATAGACCGCGCTAGTTTCTCAAACTGGTAATTTACCTCGCGGTATATACAGCATCTCGCCCTCCTAAATGGTCACCCACCCGGTACTGGCCACGCTCAACGTTGCTTAATTTCGGTAATTTTGCGATAACCGGGGTGCCAACATGATTGTACCTTATAAAATTAAAATACCAAAATACTATAGATGGTATTTATTTGCTCCCCCACCGAGCAAATTAGGCACAAGGCCAATTTTTAATGTGAGGAGTGAAGGGAGGGGGAAGGGAAAAAGGGGACCAGCTCCCGAGAGGTGGGAAATGGGAGCTGGTTAAAGGTCAGGCATGTGGGGTTGCCCCCACATCTGGTCTTTGCTAGTCATAGCTAGTCATAGCTTGCAGTATCTGCCGGAACAGATGGTGTTTATTTGCTCCCCCACTGAGCAAATTAGGCACAAGGCCGTTTTTAATGTGAGGTAAAAACCAGCTCCCCTAAAAGGGGTCACTCTGGTTACCAAAAATAATAATTGTCCCAGTATAGAGGGTTTCCCCTCCATTGACTGGTACAAATTATCTTAAGTGCAGTATCTGCCGGAACAGATGGTATTTATTTGCTCCCCCACTGAGCAAATTAGGCACAAGGCCGATTTTTAATGTGAGGAGTGAAGGGGAAATGGGGACCAACTCCCCGGGGAGTAGGGGAGCTGGATAGTGACAATTGGTATGAAGGGTTGCCCCTACATTGACCGAGGTCTTATATGTGGGGTTGCCCCCACATATGGTCTTTGCTTGCAGTATCTGCCGGAACAGATGGTGTTTATTTGCTCCCCCACTGAGCAAATTAGGCACAAGGCCGTTTTTAATGTGAGGTAAAAACCAGCTCCCCTAAAAGGGGTCACTCTGGTTACCAAAAATAATAATTGTCCCAGTATAGAGGGTTTCCCCTCCATTGACTGGTACAAATTATCTTAAGTGCAGTATCTGCCGGAACAGATGGTATTTATTTGCTCCCCCACTGAGCAAATTAGGCACAAGGCCGATTTTTAATGTGAGGAGTGAAGGGGAAATGGGGACCAACTCCCCGGGGAGTAGGGGAGCTGGATAGTGACAATTGGTATGAAGGGTTGCCCCTACATTGACCAAGGTCTTATATGTGGGGTTGCCCCCACATATGGTCTTTGCTTGCAGTATCTGCCGGAACAGATGGTGTTTATTTGCTCCCCCACTGAGCAAATTAGGCACAAGGCCGTTTTTAATGTGAGGTAAAAACCAGCTCCCCTAAAAGGGGTCACTCTGGTTACCAAAAATAATAATTGTCCCAGTATAGAGGGTTTCCCCTCCATTGACTGGTACAAATCATCTTAAGTGTAGCATCTGCCGGAACAGATGGTATTTATTTGCTCCCCCACCGAGCAAATTAGGCACAAGGCCGATTTTTAATGTGAGGAGTGAAGGGAGGGGGAAGGGAAAAAAGGGACCAGCTCCCGAGAGGTGGGAAATGGGAGCTGGTTAAAGGTCAGGCATGTGGGGTTGCCCCCACATCTGGTCTTTGCTAGTCATAGCTTGCAGTATCTGCCGGAACAGATACTACACTTTGATCTTGGCCCGAAGGCCACGGATGTGGCCTAGTCGTATACCAAAATACTATAGATGGAATTTATTTGCTCCCCCACCGAGCAAATTAGGCACAAGGCCAATTTTTAATGTGAGGAGTGAAGGGAGGGGGAAGGGAAAAAAGGGGACCAGCTCCCGAGAGGTGGGAAATGGGAGCTGGTTAAAGGTCAGGCATGTGGGGTTGCCCCCACATCTGGTCTTTGCTAGTCATAGCTTGCAGTATCTGCCGGAACAGATACTACACTTTGATCTTGGCCCGAAGGCCACGGATGTGGCCTAGTCGTATACCAAAATACTATAGATCGAAGACTCATTAAACCATACCCAGATACAGAGCATATACATACGATAAACGTATTCAGGCTAATGAATTTGCATACAGAATTGCAACAAGCGAGGTCACTAATTCATTATTTGGTGAACCATTTTTTTTTAGACTGCAGTTTTCATTGTATCGTTACACACATTTTCATCTTGTGATATATTATAATACATAAGCTCTAAATCTATTCTACACGATTTTTAGGTAAATTTTAGTCAGAATGTTCTTATATGGTTCAGCATTGTAATTTATCAAAAAGTATGCCCACGCCACAAGAAACACACATTAACCATTGCTATGTAAATACATTAAACAGTGTATTTGCATATTAACCACATTAATTCTATTATTCAATTTAATTCCATCATGGTGCATTTCTGTTCGTTCACGAACAGATCAAAAGTATAACTCTTTGTTTGATTGTAAATATAACATTAAGTAATTCTTTGATAATTCTATACAAATATGATACTTTATGGTGCATTATGGATAATAATTGAGGAGGAAACATGAATACGAGGGCCCTTTCTTAAGTTTTCAGACGTTTTCCGCATTTATTGCTTATAATGGTGATCCACTAAATATCGATCAGGATTAATACACTTGGTATTAGGATGGATATCTAGCATAAAACTTTGCTTCAACGATACACGTTTGAAATCCTTTGCATCGTATAACAAGAAGACGCCCAACCTCATAAGCTGTGAAACAGAAGATGATAAACTGTGAAGTAATTCAGCGAAATTCACAATAATTCAGCGAAAATCAAAAAGATGATCGGTGTCCATGAGTTAAGTCCTTCCTCCATGGAAACTACCCTGTAAATGGGAATACCCAGTGAAAATTACCAGTAATTTATGACATAAATGAATACTATATTTATTAATTAAATATAGCGTGCCCAACAAGTCACTGACCCACTTCATTTTTTGAATTGCAAATAAACTTTAAAAACCCCGTAAAACGATATATTAGCGGACAGTTTGATCCTAAATAATTCTTAGAAAGGAAAATGAAGGTGGTTCCTTATCTCATGATGAAGGAATCTCAAAAATAGAAACACCCATAATGACGTGATTGCACCGAGTGAACTTTTCCAATTGTAGTGCCAAATTTACATGTGGATGATGCTCAACATAAGCTCACCTTTTGTTACCGCATGTATTGTTACTCCATGTGTAATAAGATGGAACCTGATTATAAATAACAGGTTTTTTTTGGTTTTTTTTTCAATATTGTCTTGCTCACACAATTTAAAAATGCTGTACGATTCGTAATTTTTGGTTTTATGGCAACTTGGTCAGTATGTTTGTTTGTGAAATAAACCCCCTGAAACTTTTCTATAGTGACTACAAACTGTTGAATTGGAGGATACCTTTCATGAATGACAAAATACGCCAAAGTACTTCATTAGTCAAGTTCATATCGAGTAACTTCATAACTAACATTTTTGGTAAAGGAAACATGGCTGCATCAGATCCTTTATTTATGTATTTGCAAACATATTGGATAGATTACACAGTATTACAAAATTCAACATTTACGTGAGCATTGCACGTCTTTGAAAGTAAGGAAAAATTATGAACAATCCATCTATTTTCAACTTCATGCCTGCCAATCATATTTTTAATGTAATCATATTTAGGCGATGATCTCCTATAATACGGATACCTATGCTCACTAAACTGAGTTTCAAATGGATATTTTTTAGGAAATATTTTTATAAATTGGCCATCAACTATGTAAGGTGTATTTCTATAAATATTACCACAATCCTCATGAACCACGTGGCTCTTATTATTTTCAAATAAGGTTTGATCAGTTTGTATATCAGGTAATTTAGCTGATATAATGGAATCTAATTGACTAGAGTTGATGTTTCCGGTAAACGACAATGATATATTGGGTTCATAAGTTTGATAATCTTCAGCCGAAATACTCTGGCAAATAGATCTTGTCGACTAGTGTAGGTTTGTCTCGGGAGAAGTTTCTGAATTTCCTTACGCTTTGAATATAAAGTGAATGTAATATACACGTGTAGTTTTCCATAATTTCTGACATAAGTAATTGCATTTGGGGCCCTTCCATGCATATATTGTAAGCTACCTGTAAAGCTAGAAAGCAACTCTCATATCTTACCAAACTACTTATTTATATGATCTTTGTGATGTATGAAGGAATGTACTCTTAGCTTGTTTTAGGGAGTTTTGAAATATATATAAAAAGTATTTCTGCTTCACCTTTTGCAAACATATAACTGCAAATTGATGGACGAGATTTTAACTTCTGTTAAGATGATTGAAGCAATTATTTCTCATAATAAAATAGTGCACATATAAACACATACACGAAACACATAAAGAAAGTCAAGCAGAAGAAGAGAGAGGAAATATGGCCTTTTCAACTGAGTTTATTCGTGTCTTTAAGAATCTTCATTTTTTATTCGTCAACACTGTGTTTTACTTTGCCATAGTTTATCTACATCATTATTTAAATGTTTGATTTATTTCATAATAATAAACGAATCGCCATTTAAAAATAATTTTATTTCTTATACAATATATTTAAATAAAATAATTCTTTTGGAAGTATTGTAGAAAAAAAATTCATGTGACTGAAATAGGAGTTGAGTAATATTTTTATAATTTATGATTTTAGTAATTTTGATGTTAAAAAAAATCAGTCACCAAAAGAGGACAAGAGCCGACAAAAAGAAAACAATGTGAAATAGTTAAATCCTTTCTGTTACAAGAAAGGTCCCCCTTTTCTTGTACGCAAGAAAAACAGTAGATAAGTGAAAATGAGATTAGGATAGACAGAGATTTGACCTTTGTAACCAAGGTTCAGAAATGGCATTTAGCATTGTTCAGTTTTATATAAAATAGTTTAGATATGTTGTTGTAAAAGGCATATGGATTCTTTGATTCTTTTTATGAAAACTGAATTAAAATATGTGCAGTTAGACAATAATGAACAATGCAATTTAAATATGTTAAAAAATAGGTTAGGAAAAATAGGAGTGAGAATTCTTTGTCTGCAGACATGGTTTGGAAACATGAGCCGAACCACGCATGTTTAGGCCACGTGGATCGATTACGTTGACAGAGACACGTATGACGTCATGGCATATATGAATTCTCAGTAAAGGATCTAGTTCGGTCGAAGAGGAAGGCAGTTGGGGAGTCGGACAGAGAGAGAGAGAGAGAGAGAGAGCAGTCAGCAAAGGCACTCAGAGGGGGGTCCCTTTAGAAGCGAAGGGTTTGAACATTAAACATGTAGAAACTACTTTAAATTCCTGGATATCATCATCATTTCGACTGGTCAAATGGAATAAAACAACATTTCATATTTTTGTAACTTCCGTCTTCGTGCCATCTTTCTACAACAAAGTTAATGTGTAATCATCTTTATTGAACTTTGTATAACCCATCCTAAGTAATGCCCCTCTCCATCATCAGAAATACATCTCTTCTCTCCTCTCTGTGTTATAAAAATTATTCTTCCCTCCTCAATATATGTTATAAGAAACAACCACAGACTGTAAAATGTATAAAGCTTCTCTCTCAGTCATCACCATCGTATATATGTACCCGTGATCTTTAATATGAACACCCGGCTATACAATATTTCATTTTTATCAAAAACTAGCAGGGGTGCCCGGCGTTGCTCGGGGTTTTGGAGGTGTATGCTGTGCAAAAAAAAGCAAAAAAACAAAAAAATGGTTAATTTTTTAAAAATTTGACCCCTATTATGACCCCTTAAAATTTATTGTTTCGGGCTCAAATCATTTTATTAAGTTAGATCCAGGTCAAGAAACCTAAATCTAAAATTTCAATTGTCTAGACCCAAAATTGTCGGAGGAGTTTGGTAGAGTTCTTAAAGGTCAAATCGTTGAAATTTGACCCCTTAACAGCCAAATTTCTGGCTGACACCCGTCACATCGATTTTCCCAAATCTCAGTACCCGGTATTTCAAATTTCGAGTCTATAGACTTAAAATTGACAGAGTTATTGCGTAGGGAAATGTACACAGACAGACAGACACACAGACACACAGACATACACGTTCACTTTTATAGATATATAGATTATTTAAATATAGATTAACTTTTATTTTGGTCAGCTAAATTGGTTTCGATAGTACTTATGAACAACTTATTTTTCTTAAATTATATTCTATTAAAAAATATGAAAACATATTCTAGGAAAGTCAGATGGACCCAATTTTAAACCACACCTTTTTCAACTGAAAATACTTATCACAATATTCTTGTGTGGATCTATATAAAATACGTTGTTGATCCGTGTGACCTAATCGGGTCTATGGAGGTCAGGCGCGAAGAAAGACCCTATTAATTTTATTATACCATACTTCTTTAAACTGAAACATAATTATAAAAGTATACTTGCGTGAATAGATATAACAAATCAGTTTTAAGGTTTTAGGGATATTTCCATTCTATGGATGCCATACGCGAACGCAGACCGCACAATATTATTATATCATCCTTTTTCAAACTGAGCCCTACCTGACAAATTATTCTGATGCGCATCTATATAAAAACCAGTGTAACTTTTATTTTTTTTTAGTTTTCCATTTACATTCTCTTGGGATTAGGCACGTGCGCAAAAAAACACAATTTTAATAAATTATCCCTGTTTAAAATGTAACAGACCCATTTTTGCTCATTTATTGTCCGTTTAATATTGTAGTAAACCATATAGAAGCATATTCGTGTACACCCACGGACGATTGGCTTTATAATAAAGATATATACGCATAAGTTATACGCACCCTTAGCTTATTTACATGAGTAAATAAAATAGAAAAGTACTATATTACTAAAGGTATATGCAAACGGTATGTCGAATTCTTAATCTCTCGATGACTATAAATTAATCATATATCCATTTTATTTTTAGGGTTGACGAGTTCATAACAAAACACAGCGAAATCAGTATCTATGCCATCTTACATGACTTACAAACTAAATAAGATTGATTTCCGATAAACCTGATGTTGATAACGTACAGATAAATACCATCTAACGTTTTTCTTATTTTCCAAGAGAATAAAAAATGAAGCTAGATCTGTTTGCTTATTTTCATACATACTATATTCGTAAGGATTTCCATCGTAGAAAAAACTACAAGTTACATTAGATTAAAAATACGCTTGGTAATTTTATTACTTTTTATAAGTACTTAATTCAATATCGTTCTAATATTAGACACACTTAACCTAATATTATTTTAAAAAATCAACGAATCTTTATTATTAAAATCAGTATTTTTATTTTAGAAACACTGAGTTCATGAAAATAGGTATTTGAAAAGAATGCTAATATGAATATGACTGTAATTCCACATCAATTAAACATCAGTACAGATGTGAATAGAATTATTATTTTAGATATAGCTGAGACGTGCTCCTTTTGCTTCATATATATAACTCAAAATATCTACACCGGACGCCTCTCAGTTTTTTGTCAACACAAGTATCTTTTATCGACAACTCTCGCTTTTATTTTTTTCTATATGTTTACAAGCATGTCGACAGAACATTATCAGTGAATAATTGGTTATAGCATGACAGGTTGTTGTTTTTTTTTAATTTTTTCTCATTAGGGTTAGGGTGAGTGTTTTCAGGCTTTCTAACAAAATATTAATTAACAACTAATTTGGTGAAGATTCCCCTGCACATTAATGATTCTTTTAGAAATATGTGATATACATCGACTAACTAAATAGATATATGAGATGTAGAGTTCAATGTAATTGTGGATTAATGATACCAAGAAAACAATCCAAAGTGTCAGTAAACACCATGACATTTTAATGCCTAAGAGACCCTTACTCTTTAGTGTAAGTTGAAAAACATTGTGATTTTACGCAAATATGTAGTCAATGTACCCTTAATAAATACTAAATTTAGACGAATAATAACTTCAGTTAAACACAAGTATTTTGATTGAACACTAGTAAGGGAAACCCGGCCTAGGCCCGTCGTACTATAAGCTGTTATATATATATATATATATATATATATATATATATATATATATATATATATATATATATATATATATATATATATATAGTAATTTATAAAATATATATGGCGATTAAGGTACACTGAATATTCTGCGTTTAATCCACTATAGGATGCGTCAGGCTTAAGCGCGAATTCTGTGGTTGCTCCTTGTTTTTATATATGTTGAGGATTTCTAGTTAGCCAATCAGCTTTCTAGTATCCACTGCGCCCCTTCCTATCAGCCAATGGGCATGCATTTTATCGAACAAAGGATCTGTTTTAGAACTAGATTGGTGGTTTAAGGTAGACGTTTTCCTTCCTTTTTATATATATATATATATATATATATATATATATATATATATATATATATATATAAATGTACCTATGTGTACACACACATGCACATATAAATATATATATATATATATATATATATATATATATGTGTGTGTGTGTGTGTGTGTGTGTGTGTGTGATCGTTTATGTATATTCATGTTTATTTAATTTATTTATTTGTTTGTTTTCTATTGTTATTGTTAGTTTTAAAGCTATTTTGTATCGCTATCCTAGAGTAAGTTTTAATTTGTGAACACAGTTGTTTGTTATTTCTCGTCTACAGTTTAATAGATTTTGAGGTTCTTTAATGTGCAGGATAACAAATTTTTCATCAGGCATAATTTACATGGGTCGTCTAAATGTCTGCACGTGGTAGCTTGTCTCATTATTTTCCATTATTTTCCATTCGACTATCGGCGAATGTCCGCTTTCTTTGAGTACCCAGTATTTATTCGCTAGTGTAGTTTTTATACGGTGTTTTTTTTATTTTTGAATGTACTTTTGTGGTTATAGTATCGGGTTTTAAAATCTAAGGAAGGCATGCCTATGTAATATTTGTTGTTATTCGGGGTTTCTTTCGTAAATATTGTTGCTTGATAAACTACGCTTTTAGTTAGGCATTTATTTTGGACTGGGCAAAGTGTACGGTGCCTACAATTGCATTTATCTTGTTCGTTATTAGTATTTTTATTTATGGTATGGTTGTTCTTGTCCGGGGTTGGTTTGTTATTATTATTATTATTATTATTATTATTATTATTATTATTATTATTATTATGAATAAATACTGGGAACTCAAAGAAAGCGGACATTCGCCGGTAGTCGAATGGAAAATAATGAGACAAGCTACCACGTGCAGACATTTAGTAAATTATGCATCCATGAAAAATTTGCTATCCTGTACTTTAAAGAACCTCTTACTTACTCTAGGATAGCGATACACTATAGCTTTAAAACTAACAATAACAATAGAAAACAAACACATACATTAATTAATTAACATGTATATACATAAACGATCACATATATATGTATATATATATATATATATATATATTTATATATATATATATGGGCATGTGTGTGTACACATAGGTATATTTATATACATAAAAAAGGAAGGAAAACGTCTATCTTAAACCACCAACCTAGTTCTAAAACATATCCTTTTTTCGATAAAATGCATGCCCATTGGCTGATAGGAAGGGGCGCGGTGGATACTGGAAAGCTGATCGGCTAACGAGAAATCCTCAACATATATAAAAACAAGAAGCAACCACAGAATTCGCGCATAAGCCTGTCGAATCCTATAGTGGATGAAACGCAGAATATTCAGTGTAGCTTAATCGCCATATATATTTTATAAATTACTAACTAGCTCTACCTACGTATTGAGCACTTTTGAAGTAAATACGTAAAGTTTACGTATAAATCTATACTTTTGTATATTAGGTTTATGTGAGTAAATGGAGTAGTTATACTTAGTTCCTAAAACAGTCGAGCACTCCCAAAAGAATTTATTTCACCACATGAAAAATAGATATGGAAAGAGTTAATTTCGAAACATCGCTAAAAAACATCCCCACACCCAGCAAGCATAGCTATATTATTAAATAATTCCAAAAAACAGATGAACTAATACGCCGAATGCGATGGCGAGCAAATTTCTTCCTTAAAAATGAAAACGTAAACAAAAAAGGATCCTATGGTTTTAAACCCTTAAAAATGCGAAAACAGTAGCCCTTTTGATAAACTTTGAAAATGACCTTTTAAACGTAATTAAAAACCTAGAATTCCACAATCAACCTAACAATTTCAAACGGAAACTACACAAAATCGTTAGAAACATATACAACTCTAAGAAAATCTTTGTAAAAGCAGATAAAACCAGAAAATTTTATAAAATAGATAAGCAAGAATATAACAAACTAATCACAGAAAACATTAAAAAAAACTACAAAAAACTGGACACAAACGAATGCGACTACATAGATCTAATAAATACTGAAAGTTAACACATTACCTATGACCTAAAAATTAGCGATAAAGTTGGCAAATTGAAACCTAGAGAGTCATACATTTTGCTTAAAGACCACAAATGGGACTTCAATAATTATCCCAGCACCCGCCTGTTAAACCCAACTAAACCGGAAATAGGTAGAATTAGCAAAACTATACTTTCTAGAGTAAACAAACAAATCAAACAGGACCTAGAACTAAACCAGTGGGCAAATACTACCGAAGCAATCACCTGGTTTAAAAATATAGAAAACAAAGATAAATGAACGTTCATACAGTTTGACATCATAGACTTTTATCCCTCGATATCCGAAGAAATTTTTAACATTGCCCTAGAATTTGCCGAGGCATACACTGATATATCATCGGAAGAAATCAACATCATTAAAAAATGTAGAAAACCAGTTCTAATAAATAAAAATAACCAATGGATAAAAACTAAAATGAAAAATTCGTTTGATTTGGCGATGGGTGCCAGAGACTCTGCAGAGGCATCACATCTTGTGGGATTATTCATTCTATATACCCTCACAAGCATATTCGATTCTACGGATATCGGCTTATATAGAGATGACGGACTAGCTATAATAAAAAAATCCAACAAAGTCAAGGGAGAAAACTTTAAAAAAATCATACACAAAGAAATGAAAAAAAAGACCTAAAAGTGGACGTATCAGCTAACATAAAAATAACAAACGTCCTGGACGTCACGTTAAACTTAGATAAAAACACATATGAACCGTAATTAAAAGATAACGCTACTCCAATTTACGTAAACCCTAAGTCCAACTACCCACCATCAATTATAAAAGACATTCCTAACTCGATCGTAAGTAGACTCAGTAATAACTCAAGCGGTGAAAATGTATTTACCAGGTCAACCAATATCTACGACACAGCCCTAAAAATAGTGGATACAAAAATATCGATATCAAATATAAGCAACAAAACACCAACAACTATAATAAAATTAAAAGCAGAAGAATAATGAACTATAATTCTGTATACGGCCCCATACAATCAAATGTTAAAAACAAAAATTGGCAAGAAATTTCTAGATCTTATTGAAAAACACTTTCCCGCGACCAATCCCTGACACAAAATCTTCAATAAAAATACCTTGAAGTTATCTTACAGTTGTTGCGAAAATTTAGAGATGATAATTAAAGCACACAATAACAAATTACTAAATGAAAACAATATAAACAACAACAAAATAAGCAATAAAAAGTAGACACCATGACAGAAATAAAACCAACACTAGCAGAAATAATAATAATACAAATAATAATCATAATAATAATAATAATAATAATAATAATAATAATAAAAATAATAATAATAGTAATAGTAATAATAATAATAAAAATGATAACAACAATAATAATAATAATAATAATAATAATAATAATAATAATAATAATAATAATAATAATAATAATAACAAACCAACCCCGGACAAGAACAACCATACCATAAATAACATACTAATAACGAACAAGATAAATGCAATTGTAGACACCGCACACTTTGTCCAGTCCAATATAAAAGCCTAACTAAAAGCGTAGTTTATCAAGAAACAATATTTACGAAAGAAAACCCGAATAACAACAAATATTACGAAGGCATGCCTTCCTTAGATGTCAAAACCCGATACTATGACCAGAAAAGTACATTCAAAAATAAAAAAAAAACACCGTATAAAAACAACACTAGCGAATAAATACTGGGAACTCAAAGAAAGCGGACATTGGCCGGTAGTCGAATGGAAAATAATGAGACAAGCTACCACGTGCAGACATTTAGACGACCCATGTAAATTATGCCTGATAAAAATTTTTTATCCTGTACTTTAAAGAACCTCAAAATCTATTAAACTGTAGACGAGAAATAGCAAAAAACTGTGTTCATAAAATAAAACTTACTCTAGGATAGCGATACACTATAGCTTTAAAACTAACAATAACAATAGAAAACAAACAAATAAAAAAATTAAACAAACATGAATATACATAAACGATCACACATATATGTATATATGTATATATGTGCATGTGTGTGTACATATAGGTATATTTATATATAAAAAAAGAAAGGAAAACGTCTACCTTAAACCACCAACCTAGTTCTAAAACACAACCATTTGTTCGATAAAATGCATGCCCACTAGCTGATAGGAAGGGGTGCGGTGGATACTGGAAAGCTGATTGGCTAACTAGAAATCCTCAACATATATAAAAACAAGAAGCAACCACAGAATTCGCGCATAAACCCGACGAATCCTATAGTGGATTAAACGCAGAATATTCAGTGTAGCTTAATCACCATATATATTTTATAAATTACTAACTAGCTCTACCTACGTATTGAACACTTTTGAAGTAAATATTTAAAGTTTACGCATGATATTTACTTTCGTATATTAGGTTTATGTGAGTAAATGAAGTAGTTATATATATATATATATACATAAATATATTTATATATATGTATATAAATATATATATATATATATATATATATATATATATATATTTAAAAATGGGGGTAGTCACCAATAATGTGTATTTTTTAACATTATCTTATTATTCCATGTCTTGGTTTTTCATTGAGAATTATGTTTTGATCATTGTAATAATGTTTTTATATCATTTAAATCGTTTTTAACGCGTTTCCGGCGTCTTAGAAGCGTCCTCTTCAGAATTTTTTTTCAAAATGTGTTGGAGATATAAAAATAATATTTTCTAGTTTATTTGAAGATTTTCCAAGGGGTGGAAATGTGTAAGTGTCTACTATTCATTGAAATGTTCAATTTTTATTACTCTTCTATTGGGCTGTGGCGAGTAAGCTGTGGTCACTCCTGTGTTCTGTTTCTCTCTCTCACTCTCTCCCTCTGCTTGTATTTTTTCTT
Source organism: Euprymna scolopes (assembly GCF_053919585.1). Lineage (NCBI taxonomy): Eukaryota > Metazoa > Mollusca > Cephalopoda > Sepiida > Sepiolidae > Euprymna > Euprymna scolopes. The sequence goes on from NC_136483.1 coordinate 93,660,331, forward strand.
TTCCTTTAGGGTAGGATGTGTGTGTGTGTTTTCTTTATTGGTTGGAAAATGTGAGTACTGTTTTATAGTATTATGAGGTTATTTGCTTCCCTAGGAACGGTTACTGCCATACAAGGTCGTTACTTATGTGTATGTGTGAGGGGAGAACCAGCTCTTCTGAAATAAGGGTCGCGGTGCTTTCATTCTATTTTGATATTTATTTTTTGGATTCTTAGATTTTAGTATTTTGACTTTTCGTTTTAGTCTTTTCGAGTATTCTTTATATTATGTTTTTTTAGATAGAGGGGTGTATTTAAAAATATGTATAGGGGATTTTTAATGTTTCTACTTATGTGTCTCGCCATGTGGGTATGGCCAGACCCAGGATCGGTTCCTAGTGTGGGGAAGATCTCGTTCCTCAGAGGGGAGGAGCCAATTGGAGGGGTATAGGTATGGGAGGGGGATGATAGAAGGGATTATAGTTGTCTCAGTCATGAAAAATTTCTCCTCCACTAACTGGGGCGGGAGCGAGATATTGAAGCAGATACTATGGTTCTAGGTGTTTACTAGTGTTGTTGGTTTCGAGTTTAAATAGGGTGTGTATTGTTCTGTGTGTTGTAATAGAGATAGGGGTGTTATGTCTGTGTGTTGTTGTATGCGCGTGCGTGTGTGTTTTAATGTGTTGGTTCTGATTTATGTGTGGGTGTGTATATGTATATGGATGTGCATGCGAGTATGCCTTGCATTTAATGTTTTTGTGTGTTGATATTAGGCTCTGTTCAGTTCAGGAGTGAATCTGGTGATGAAGTTTTTTTTCTGGAAAGTACATAAAACTAATTTCAGTTTAGAAGATTGGTATTATTTTGATGCTGTTTCCACTGGATTTGTGTACGTATTTTGAAACATAGATGTGTTTGTTATCTGCAATTTTGATGTTGCTCTTATGTAAGGCTACTCTGTTGCTGAAATTTTTGGTGGCGTCTCTGTAGGATTTGTTTGTTGCATGCTGTGCATCTTAGTGCATATACTATATTTCTGGAGGTGCAATTTAGATCTTTTTTTATTTGAGCGTTTGTGCTGGGTTTTTGAATGTGTATGTGTTTCCTTCTATTTTTATGTCACATACTCCACATCGCGGTTTGTTGCATTTTGTAACCGCTTTTGTAGTATGTGGAAGGAGTTTTGAGGAATTTAGCATGTGTTTTAAGTTTTTGCGTTAGCGTTTGCTTTTTATTATTTTTGTTGTTTTAAGTATGTTGTTTAGTTTGTCGTTCTGATTGAGGAGGATAAGGGTTTTTGTTATCTGTGTGAATAGTCCTGGGTTGTTTGTGTTGTGTGTAGAGACGTATGCTAAAATGTGTTCTTTGTTGTGTTCTGTTGGGATTCCTAATTGGTATATTGGAATTTGTTCAGCCAGTTCAATACCCTTCTATATTAGTGGTAGGGGATATCCTGTTTTCCGCAGTGTTATTTGTAGTTAATTCACTCTAGTCGAACAGATGTGTATGTCTGTTACTATGGTGCTGACTCTACGTGCTAGGGAGTAAGGTATTGATTTTAGACAATTTTTAGAGTGGTGGCTTTATTGTTGAGTGTATGTGGGTTTGTGGTAGATGTCTGTGATTATATTGTTGTTTTTTATTGTTACTAGGATGTCTACGAAAGGTAGTTCTGTGGGGCTTTGTTCTAGTGTGAAGTTTTTTTTTGGGTGTAGGTTTTGTAGCAAAGTGTAGAGTTCTCTGATATCTCCCATGTGGTTCTCCAGAGGATAAAGCAGTCGTCTAGGTATCTTTTCCAAGATTTTATGAAGAGTGTTTTTATATTGTGCCCGTACACTTGCTCTATCCTTTCATAAAAGGGCTCTTCTTGGAAGGCGAGTGTAAGGGTGGCATATGTCGGCGCAATTTTAGTACCCATTGCTGTGCCTAGTATTTGGATGTAGAGGTCTTTATTGAATTGGAAGGAGTTGTTATTTAGGATTATGTCGATGCCATCAATCACGAATTGTTTATTGAATCTGGGGTGTAAAGTCTGTGTATGTGTGTCAATCCAATATATATATATATATATATATATATATATATATATATATATGTATATATATATATATTTATATATATAATATTAATTCAGTTAATGCAATTTAAATTTAGAGTAAAGATTAAGCTCAATAAAATGTCCTTCCATAAAAATCGAAGGCTCCAGCCGTGTTCCTTACCATTTGAGTTATTGAACATAGATAATGGCATCTAAAAAAATGCAACACTTCAATATATGAATAATTTTGTACATGCGCAAAGGTAATAGACACATATTGGCAAGAGGTAATGAACCTTTGAGATTACAATTTGCCGACATATTTCTAAACGCGTCATTCATCTATCCAAACACATTTTTTCGATATAAATCACTATTTACGTATGATTAATATTTCCAATTAATAACACTTTTAGGTGAACAGTATTTTTCGAGTTTTTTCGTTAAATAACTCGAGACAGATACACATGTACATATATCTACTCTTGTATTCATACAAACCTATCTACGCTCAACTTTATTGGCATTCCATAGAAAAACTAAACTTTATGTAGCTGTAATCTTAATCGATACTAAGATGATTAGCTTAAATACTTTAACAATACTGACCTTTTAAAAATAAAGTGTTAATATGTATCTGAAGACAAAAAGGTTACTCTAGGATAAGAGTTAATGAGTGTCGACTTTATAGCAAAGCAGCACCGTTATAATTATTGATGATAGTAATGATTTGGCGGAATTCTATTATTTAAAAGTGGGCGGGTCAACAATACATTATTTTTATTGAAGTTTAAATTGGCAATACTGTAGTCAGTTCGAAACCATTCTTGCAATATTATGTCAATAGACATATAGTTTTAGGAAAGGTTCTTGCTCGTAGGACTATTATGCAGATTTAGATAGCGTTATGATTTAGCAGAATTTCCTTATTTTTAATATGTAGTGTTTCTTCCGAGAATTTTAATGTAGATTAATATATAGTGTGAGGAAGGAGAAATACAAACGCTGGCCATAACTAAATTATATTTTGTTGCCACTATTAAACCGGGAAGTTAATTATAATTAAATATAAAATCTCGCCATAACACATTCAAAAACATGTTACATGATAAGGGCTGTCCCCTGTTCATGTAAGTATAAAAATAGAGAGATTAGTTAAAATGGAAATAAGAGAAAGCAGAAATCGAACCCTGGACATAAGTTTTAAAGAACAATAGGTTTAAATGGAATGTCCAGTAAAATGTTAATTCGGATGAAATAAATAATAAATAAACTATTCAATTGTTAAAAGAATGTGGATAATAAAATATGAGTTAAATAAATTAGATATGTAGGTTAAATTCCTTTGTGGAAACAAACAAGGAAAATAGGTTATTGGGAAATCAATGTCGAAAACGTGCAAAGTCGCGCATGTTGAGACACGTGAATTTTGCTCACGTGGCCGGGATGCATGGAGTTCTCAATATAGCAGGTGCGAGTTAGTTGGTGGAGAGACAGTCAGAGAGACAGTCAGGAGAGACAGTCAGGGGAGACAGACAGGCGGACGTCTGAAGCGAGACGTCACTTCAGAAACTAAGATGTGAAACTTTGAGTTCTTAATGAGGAAATCCCGACCGGTCGTATTAAATAAATTCACCATGTGTTTTGGATAAAGCTCATCTTTGTGTTTGTGATTTCTACAAAAAGGTAAATTGTATTGTTATAATATGTCTGTGTTATAAAATGTCATTACAACAACATCTCTCTCTCTAAGATACAACATCATATGTAATAAAATAAGAACTCTCACAAGAAAAAGCATCACTTATAACATCTCTCTCACTAAGACTCTTTAATGAAACAACTATATAACAACTCTCAATTTGGTGTTCGTGAACCTTTTGCATCAGCGATGCAGAAACCGAACCTGGGGTCGATACCACGAAAAAAAAGAAAAAAAAAAAAGAAACACAACGTTTTAAAGGGGTCCAACATAATTAAAAAAAATAAATAAATAATACCACGGAAAAAGAAAAAAATCACACGATCACAGAATTCGAAAAAGAAAAAGAAACACAACGTTTTAAAAGGGTCCAACATAATTAAAAAAATAATAATAATAAATAAATAATACCACGGAAAAAGAAAAAAAATTACACGATCACAGAAATGCGAAGAAAAAAAAAATGAAAAAAAAAAAAAAATTTGAACATACACGCACACAGAGAACAAAAGATACAAGAAATATTAAAAAGAAAAAGAAGAAAAGGCCGATATGCCGTAAAAAGAAATTCGTAGTAATGAAAAAAAAAATAGTAAACAAGTCACCAACGTAATTCATTGATAAATGAATTGGCCTGTTAAAAAAAAAAAAACACACACACACACACACACATACACGCGAATGCAGAGATTGTGTAATCTATTATTGTTTTGAAATTTGTAGAAGTGCATTAGAAAATGTGTGTCAATATGAAATCGTTTGGACGAATTGTTGAATTTAATCTGTCAATCAAAACAGGAATTTCAAAGGTCGCATGTACTCTCTATGAAACGGCGTGTAAATTGTTTTGAAATGCATTTTGTGTTCATAGTGAACTTTTCGGCTTTTGCGTGTTCATTTATTTTGTTTTTGAAAAAAAAAAAGGGACAATTGTTTGGACAGACTGTTGAATTGTTGTTTGTTACAGATGATTTTTTTTGTTGTTAAAAAAAAAAAAAGTTATAACTGTTGCAAAATGTTTAAATGTATTAAGATATTTTTTTTTTTTTGGAAAATGTTTTTATGATGTTGAACAAATATTGTAAATTGTCTTATGTAATGTTATGATTTTCACAGCAAGAATTCAAAGTTATCCGTAAATATACATTAGATTAAAATGATCTAGTAGAAAATAAGTTAAGACGTATGGTTGGCTTACAGATTCAGTTAGAATTTTAGAAGGGGGACAAGAATTAAAATTACGTAAACGGGCATTTGGAGAGATTTTAGATGTGATACGCCGTAAGAAAGATGTTTTGTTTTAGCATTTGGTTTTGTTGTTTTTTTTTAGAGATCCTAAAATTTTTTCTCCAAGAAAAGTGACTTGGTAGGGATTGATAAGCACAAGAAGTGCCCCTATACGAAAAATTTGGGAACCTGGTTAATTAAGTGCTTAAAATAAGCTGGTTGCACGTAGATGACTCCAAGCAAAGTAGTAAATAAGTCTTGGCTTAGTTAATAAACAGGCGTTGGAAAGAATACGAAAATTCTTAAGGGGACCAGTAAACCGATGAGAGGTAGTCCCGAGGCAATCACATATAGCTTAATGAAGTAAGAGACAGGCAAAAATATGCCGTAGATTACGTAAGAAAGATATAACCTTGTATTTTTTTTTAGAGAAGCATGAATGTGGGATATATCTGCTGGATCTTGGAAGCTCTGGTGAGAGGAAAGAAAAATCACAAAAAAAACGGGCAATTAGATAGAATTTAGGCGCAATTACGGTGTTGGGCGCGAAACGTGTTAGTTAGTTAGGGGTGATATTTCTAAATCCTCGTCGAAGTTTCAAAAATCCAAGCAAGGAAATCCGAGTGAATCCGTATGAGAGAAAAAAAAGGTATATCTTAAACTTCTGAAGCCAACCACAAAGATTTAAGTATATGAGCTTTGGTATGTCCCGTATGAGATAGTTATAGAATAAAAAAAACAAAAAACAAAGCCATACTTAATAAGACTAACCATGCGGAAAGAGAGATCAGAGCACTTTTGAGACGAAGGAAGTCGTCCATTTCGAGAAAGGTGAAAACCTCTAGTCTGCGGCATATGGGTGGCTGGAAAATAGCTGATGTGAATTATAGGAATACCCTACACCCAAAAAGTAAATGCCACAAAGATCAGAAAGGTTCTGATCTTATAAAAAAAATAAATAATTGTGAAATCGGCCGTGAAGGGCTGACTAAAAGAGATTTTTTTTTTGTGTTTTTTAGCCTGATCTTTCTAGCCGTGTGGTTGTGTAGATGTAAAAATAAAAAAAAATGTACTAACGTTAAAAATGCATACATTTTTTTTTGTGAAATATGGAAGGGAGGGATGTTACATGATAAGGGCTGTCCCCTGTTCATGTAAGTATAAAAATAGAGAGATTAGTTAAAATGGAAATAAGAGAAAGCAGAAATCGAACCCTGGACATAAGTTTTAAAGAACAATAGGTTTAAATGGAATGTCCAGTAAAATGTTAATTCGGATGAAATAAATAATAAATAAACTATTCAATTGTTAAAAGAATGTGGATAATAAAATATGAGTTAAATAAATTAGATATGTAGGTTAAATTCCTTTGTGGAAACAAACAAGGAAAATAGGTTATTGGGAAATCAATGTCGAAAACGTGCAAAGTCGCGCATGTTGAGACACGTGAATTTTGCTCACGTGGCCGGGATGCATGGAGTTCTCAATATAGCAGGTGCGAGTTAGTTGGTGGAGAGACAGTCAGAGAGACAGTCAGGAGAGACAGTCAGGGGAGACAGACAGGCGGACGTCTGAAGCGAGACGTCACTTCAGAAACTAAGATGTGAAACTTTGAGTTCTTAATGAGGAAATCCCGACCGGTCGTATTAAATAAATTCACCATGTGTTTTGGATAAAGCTCATCTTTGTGTTTGTGATTTCTACAAAAAGGTAAATTGTATTGTTATAATATGTCTGTGTTATAAAATGTCATTACAACAACATCTCTCTCTCTAAGATACAACATCATATGTAATAAAATAAGAACTCTCACAAGAAAAAGCATCACTTATAACATCTCTCTCACTAAGACTCTTTAATGAAACAACTATATAACAAACATACCGTTGCGAAAAACTGAGTAATATCTCTTTTTTCAAGAATAACGTAGTAGAAAATTGAAAAGGGATTCATGCAACTGAAATTTAATGTAACGGTTAAGCTATAGAATTGTCCGTTCATAAAAATACAAACATCAGTATCTATATCATTACTTTTGTTCAAAAGTTTGATTACGTTAAATAAACATTCAGCTCAGTCTCATTATAATTTTATGTTAAGATTGAGCCAATAAAATATATTATTTTAGATAAATTTTGAGCTCGATATATTGCCGTTTTATGCCCCGACTGTTTTATTAAATACTTTTTTATAGAGATACAAAAATTAATATTATTTTCATTTATCAGAGTTAAAATATAATAAAACGTGCGTGTAGTTCTGCATCCCAAAATGCTGCTATAGACGAAACTCTCAGTTACTCTATTATTGACCTTTCCGTCTTTTATCACGCCATATTATATTCAGAGCTTAGCGAGAAATTAGATTTCCTATAGTAATTAAATTAAACAAAGTTCGTTCAGTAATAAGCGCGAAGGGAAATAAACCCTTCCGGGCAGTCGAGACTAATAAGGCTGTATATATGGAGGATAAATGTTCACAGAATTACGCTGACATATGTACAAATATATTTGTCTGTATGAACACCTCTGTTTTGAATTCAGATAAAATCTGCATATTCAAATTCGTAAATGCTAATAAATTTTCATGAATACCAGAGGTCTTTTCAGCTCTTGAATCGGTAATAAGTAATTATATAGAAGAGATTCTAGTTATGAAACACGAGCTGACCAGTATTAATTCAAACTCAGTAAAATGTGATATATAAGCATTTCTTAAACATACCCAAATATTCCCAGCATGCGGATGTATGTCAGATCATCATAGCGGATAACATCAGATTGAGAATTTTTTGACATAAGCCAGAAAATAGGCATCACGCTCTTTTCGCAAAAGAAAATCTAGATTTAAATGATATCTACGTATCTGTTCATATGTATACTCATCTCGACATATTTATTTCGATAATTCTTTGTAAAAACGTAATCGAGGATGAGTAGACACACACCCAGCCACACGCATATATATATATATATATATATATATATATATATATATGTGTGTGTGTGTGTGTGTGTGTGTGTTTGTGTGTGTGTGTGTGTATGGGTGGGGGTTTGTGTATGGGTGTGTGTTGGGGCGGTGCGCGTGTGTCTGTGTATAATAATACAGTCGTGCTTCCGTCTATTTGTTTCTTCATGATTTTATTAATATGTACAAAATTAAACTATTTTACAAGTTAATTGTTATATTGAAAAAGGACGTTTAAGCATTTATATACCCGCATTGTTTATATATATATATATATATATATATATATATATATATATATATATATATATATATATATGGGTGTATGTGCGCGTTTGTGTATGTGTGTGTATATATACATATAATGGCAGTTCTCCTTTCAGGTCGATCACTTGTTTTGTTGTCCATGTGGGTCCTCACATTCTAGGTTCCAAAATATAGGCGTAGGTTTTCTTTCTTTTTCCGACCGCGTGTTGGTGATCCCTCTGGATGCGGTAGTCCAGATAGGGTTTTTTTGGAGGCAGGCTATTTTACCGGTACCTTTTCTAACTCCACCCCCCTACTGGGGTGAGCAGAGTGGATCCTAAACAGGGCTGCTCAGTTATGGAGGCAGCTGCCGAAAAACTCTTTCTGCCTCGGTCCGTGAGGTTAGCGACTGAATCTGGCACCCGCCGCCTATGTGCCAGGTTGAAGCTAGGAACTGCCAGGCTACACTGTCCTGCTCCCGTCACCACTTCCTGGTCGCCACAGGACATTTTCTATCCGGGAATTAAGAGAGAGCTCTCTCTGCCTCAAATGACTAAAACTTTCACAAGACTTTTCCATCCATGATGTAGAGTATGATGTGTTCCCTTTCGGGAGGACGCCTGCGCGTGACGTCTTTTAACGTGGGGAGACTGATGCGCCTACAGCCACAATCCGGCCCCTTGGCAGAGAAGGGCCTGATTCCAATGTCATGAAGAACCACGACGACTGGAGACGTTCGTCTGTTGCAGCCTTCATCCGCCTTCAGTGCCGTTGTGTCATTATTGTCATCATCTACCGCATCAGCCGTTGAAGTCTTTTGGATCACTATTTGTCTGGAACCTCCCATTCAACTTTACCACCATGAGTGGCCCTACCAGTAGCCTAGGCTCCGGACGGCATCGCTCTCAGGTTCATCGGAACACACAAGGTTCTCCACCACGACAAAGTGGCGATCCAGGGAGAACTGCCATTATCTCAAGAGAGCTAAGGGGGTTCCAGGTTGACATAGCTGCGCTCTCTGAAACCCGACTAGCTGACGACGGGCAGCTGGGAGAGGAGAAAGGCAGCTACACCTTCTTTGGAAAGGAAGGCCTGAAGAAGAGCAACGTATCCATGGCGTGGGCTTTGCTATAAAGAACAGCGTCATCCGCCACCTCGATGAGCCCCCTGTACGCATCAAGGAACGCCTAATGGTCATGCGCCTGATGCTTGCGGGCAACCAAATGACCACTGTGATTAATGTGTATGCTCCAACGCTTGATGCACATGATGAAATAAAGGAGACCTTTTATGCTGACCTTGACACGATTCTATCCGGGGCCCCCAAGGAGGACAAAATACTCCTACTTGAAGACTTCAATGCCAGAGTGGAACGAGACCATCAGCACTGGAGAGGAACGCTTGGAAGAGAGGGGGTTCGGAACACTAACTCAAATGGTACACTACTACTGACAAAGTGCTCAGAACATAACCTGATCATGAGGAATACACTTTTCCGACAAAAAAAAACGTATTCACACCTTCATGGATGCACCCTTGAAGTAAAATCAGGCACCTCATTGACTATGTCATTTTCCGTGCCAAAGACCGCTGTGATGTGCTGAACACCAGGGCAATGACCAGTACGAAAATTGTTGGACCGACCACCGTCTTATTCGCTCCATCATGTCTATCCATTTAATGCGGAAGCAAAGGATGCAAAAAAGACAGAGCCGACCAAAGCTCAACATCGAGCAGCTGAGCGATATCACCTACCAATAACACCTCCAGGCGGCTCTTAGCGCGGACCTGCCCAAGCAGTATCCGCATGACGCTGAAGAGCAGTGGGACAAGCTGTCCTCTTTCATCATGGACTCAGATATAAGCATCCTAAGACAGAAAAAGCGGAATCATCAGGATTGGTACGATGAAAACGATACCGAAATCCAACAGCTTATAGACATCAAGAGACAAGCTTTTATCACCTGGCAGAATAACATTAATTGCAAGGTTAAAAGAGCTTACCATGTCAAGGCTAAAGCGGCTGTCCAATCGAGAGTCAGGAAGCTAAAGAATCTCTGGTGGATGAAGAAGGCTCAGAAGATCCAGCAGTTTGCTGACTCTGTGGACACCAGAGGATTCTTTGAAGCCACAAAAGTGGTATACGGACCCAACTACCATTCTCTGACCCCCCTTCGATCTAAGGATGGGCTCACGCTGCTGAAAGGAAAGGGGATAATAACAAATAGATGGAAAGAGCACTACGAGGATCTTCTGAACAGGGACACCACTCCAAAGATGGAGGTCCTTGAAAAACTCCCTCAACAGCCTATAATTGACAGCATGGGAGAACCACCCAGTCTGGAAGAGGTGCGGGATGCAATTAGGAAGATGAAAAACAAGGCGGCTGGTTCTGACGGCATCCCAGCAGAAGTCCTGAGGAAAGGCGGCCTGATCTTCTCAGACACATCCATACCCTGCTTCTCAAAATATGGAAACAAGAGAAAATCCCTGCACAACTTAGCGATGCCCTAGTTGTCTCCATCCTTAAGAAGGGAGACAAGTCAAACTGTGGGAACTACCGGAGCATTTCTCTCCTCTCTACTACAGGGAAAGCCCTAGCTCGGGTTTTGGCCAACAAGCTTACACCACTCGCAGAAACCATCCTTCCCGAGTCCCAAAGTTGCTTTCGCCCAAATAGAGGCACGATGGACATGATCTTCACTGCTCGGCCACTCCAAGAAAAGTGTAGGGAGCAAAATCTACTATTATGCATGGCTTTTATAGACCTTACTAAAGCCTTTGACTCGGTGAACCGTCAAGCCCTTTGGCTGGTTCTTGCTAGGTTTGAATGCCCAGAGAGGTACATTCGGGTACTGAGACTGCTACATGACAATATGTCAGCTACACTCCTCAGTAATGGTGGAGCTGAAACAGAGCCCTTCAGGGTTGACACGGGAGTGAAACAGGGATGTGTCATTGCCCCAACCCTGTTCTCCATCTTCATTACTGCTATCCTCCATCTCACGGACAAACATCTTCCCCATGGAGTTCGGATTATGTACAGAACTGACGGGCGACCTACAGTATACACTGTTTGCCTCCACGCGGGCGTACAAACAGCTACGACTAATAATCAATATAAAAAACTCCAATCCTCCATCAATCACCACCAAACAGTACTCCAGTCTCATCCCCAAACATCTCCATCAACAACACTCGACTGGAAAATATGGACCACTTCCCATACCTAGGCAGCATCCTATCATCAAAAGCCAACATAGATAATGAAATACAACACCGACTCAGCTGTGCCAGTGGAGCTTTCTCAAGGCTAAGGAAGACAGTATTTGAGAACCGTGACCTTCTGGCAAAGACCAAGATTATGGTATACAAAGCTGTCTTGCTGTCCACTCTTCTCTATGTATCGGAGACTTGGACCACATAGAGGAGGCACGTAAAAACCCTGGAGACGTACCAGCAAAGATGCGTCCGAAAAATCCTCAAAATCAGTTGGAAGGACCGACGCACAAACACCAGCGTCCTGAGTGAGGCTGACATTCCTACTATCACCGCTACTGTTGCTCAACGCCATCAGATGGACTGGTCATGTTGTCCAAATGCCGGATCTCCGCCTTTCAAAACAGATTTTCTACTCTCAGCTTGTTGAGGGAAAGCATGCCCTGAGTGGCCAAAAGATGAGGTATAAGGACAACATCAAAGTGAATTTAAAGCGGTTTCACATGGACCTTAAGACATGGGAGGACGTGCTGTGCTTTATAGCAGTGACCTACATCAAGCTGCTGAGGATAAACGCAAACACAGAAAGGACAGATTATCAACCAGACACACCCAACCCCACCCCACCACCACTACATTTATCTGCACAAGAAAATTGTGTCTAGGATTGGGCTCTATGCTCACCTGAGGACACACAGAAGCCACAACGGAGGAAAGTCTTACTCGGACACGAGTGACCGCCGATGATGATGCGATTATGATGAGGATGATGATGATGATATATACACACACACACACATATATATATATATATATGTATATATATACACACATATATATATACACATATATATATATGTATGTATATATATATACACATATATATATACACACATATATATATATATGTATGTATATATATATATATATATATATATATATATATATAATTTGTTTGGAGGTAATTGCCTAAAAAGAATAAAAATAAATGAAATAAATAAAATTTAAATAGGATTACTTAAGAGAACATTTACATTTTTAAATGTAATGAGGGTAATCGCTCAATGTGATGTTTTTGAGTAGATAGTATCCGCATTACAGTTTTAAATCTATTTAAATAATCCGGTCGATGTTTCAGTTATTTGTCGTAATAGAATCGCTGAAAATATTCTATTTAGTTATCATATGTAAATTTCATTTATTTAATTTTTTTTAGTTCTTTATAGGCAATTAATATCAAACAAGGCACAAGGCTACTTATTCATAAGTTATATATAGTCATATATAGTCATATATTCAGGATTACATTTGTAGTGATACGACTTAGGAAGTTGGGGAACGAGGTGTTTGTTTCCATTACAATTGAATTTCTGCATGTCACTATAGGCAGGGAATTATTAGCCCGAGAGAGAATTCTAAATTGCAGCAATTCAAAGTTAAAAAAAATATATTCGAGTAAGAGGCTTTACGGTTTAAAGGGATTTCTACAGTATAGTCGTAGAATTTTACTGATTGTCGCGGGAATATTAGGTCTTTGAATTCCTCAGAGAACATGTCATTGGAATAATCGTAAAACAGACACAAGAATGCGAAGTTTCAGCTATCGGACAGAGGTTGGGTTGAATTAATAGTTATGGACCTATTAGGTTGGGAAATCTTTTTTTCACCAAGAGGAAAGTGACTAGTGGCAAATGGACCAGCCCAGATGTGGCAACAATGCTCCATCCATAAGAAAACTAAAGCATTGTAGAGATACAGGATATTATTCAGGTGTGAGAAGTATATTAGCACGTTATAGAGAGTTCACCCTCTAAGCAGCGGCCTTGGGGATTACGTAAATGTATTGGTTTCAATTCCTGTTGTCTGTGAACGTTAACCCTAGGATCGTAAGGAAAGTATTTTGAGGTAAACTGTCATTAGCCATGCCAATCACTGGTGGATAATCTTCTTGTAGTTATTAAAGAAATAAGTTGTTCCTTGAAATCATTGAAGTTAACAATCCAGTTACGGTGCAATTTAACTAGAGGCTGGAGTCATCCCTCTTGAGTTTAAGCAATAAACTTAGATGTGTTTTCATTAGTTGTACCCTCGTGTATGTTATAGAGTGTGGTGCCATAAGCAAATATCCTCATTTCAGAAAAAAAGTTATCAAGAGCTCATGTATGAATATATATATATATATATATATATATATATATATATATATATATATATATATATATATAAGAATAAAGGTCCAAGGATCGACCCCTGTTGCAAACCCGCATTTGCGTAACGTTGTTTTGATGGACGACAACCAAAGACAATTTGAATTTCCTCTTCTCTAAGCAGGATTTTATTATGTTAATTATACGTCCAGCAATACCATAGAATTTGATTATGATAAGGATACAAATTAAATCTAATTCATCTTCAATAATAAATAGCTGACAGCAGTTGCATTGAACCTCGTAAGTAAGATAATTTATTTTAGTTATGATCGCAATTTTCCGTTGAAGTTATAAGGGCTATCTCGCATTTAATTTCCATTGACGACGAAAGACGTTCTTTATGCTTCTTTGAACCCAACATGTGGTCAAAATAGTAACAACTGCGAATATTCGGAGTACCTTTAATATTATGTAATTAATGCTTCTGCCTGGCAATATGTTTCCACATGGTCACGTCGGGTAGACACAGCTAGTATATATATATATATATATATATATATATATATATATATATATATATATATATATATATATATATATATATAAATATAAATATATATATATACATACATATATATGTATATATATATATATATATATATATATATATATATATATATATATATATATATACGAACCAGCAGTTAATTAAACATGTTAAAAACACTTTGAACTGAGTTAAAAAAATATTTAATCTGAAAGGAAACACTAGAAAAGTGAATAGTCCTTAATCCGCGGAGTTTCAAAGAAATACTTTCCTTCTCATCATAAGGTAGGAATTAGATAAAATGCATATCGGATTTTGCATGCAAATGTATTTGATGAAACAACAAGTAAGTCAAAGATCTTACTTGAAAAGAAAAAAGTAAAGCAGAGGGAATATGGCGAAAAAAAAGGTGATTACAAATGAATGGATAGTCTGGTGGAAGATAAATAATCCAGTGACGCTAAAATCCAAGTATATACTTTCAAGAAAGTTAATTGAATTTCCATTTGTACAAGTAAAATCCCGTAATTAGAAGAAGATGGTCCATAATAATCCCAAGGCAGAAATCCATGGAAAAATTAAAAAAAATGTATACATGGAAAAATGGAAAAAAGGAATTTAGTGCTGTGAGTCCAGGATTAATTTCCATTTTGTTTCCGCTAGGAAGAGATCCTCTGACGATGAGGAGAGATCCGAACAGCTTCGTGAGAATTCATGGACTGAGCTTTAACACCAATAAGAATGAAAGAAATCGTTGCAGATGAAGGAAAGTTAAATTAGAAGGGGTGGCAGGGGGATGACGTTAGAATTTAAATTAGTAGGAGTGTATATAATGAGGATGATTATTATTGAATGCTAAGTATGTGGTTATATTTATAGACGCTTTTGTAATTTATAACGGTTTAAGTTTAAAACTTTGAAAAAAAAAACCAGTTCTATTTCATATATTTAGGATTTTCACCACTGAAGAAATATATATATATATATATATATATTTATATATATATATATATATATATATATATATATATATATATATATATATATATAGCAGGGTGTATGTATATTTATAATTGTCTTGGTTGCATTTGTAGGTGTTATTAAGGACGACGTGAACAACATGCTTTGGGGGAGAAAACAGTAAATACAAGAAAGGTTGTCGGTATTCCAGACGTTAAGTTTGATAGTCTGCAGTCCAGAGTCAGATTCCAATATATTCTTTCACGGATTATTAACCTCATTATTGATATTAAGTTCAGCACAGTCTACTATAAATAAATGTATATGTTCTGTAACACTGCCATTTCCAAACATTTTAATCAGCAAGGGGTAGTTGTATTTATTTTTTCGTTTGTTGGAGTGCTGGTAAAATCATCCTTGAATTTCTTTTTCTTTCCCGATTGGAGTCGTTTTAGAGTTGATTGATGTGGTTCGATGTCGAAAAAAACCGTTTATATTTTCAAGGACTTTTTCTTCCTGTGGGGTGAATAGTTTGGGTTGTCCAACGTACGGCTTTTTTCTGATTAATGTATTTTTAAGAGAGAATTATGGAGCTTCAATGATGTATATCATATTCCCAAGTTGTTTTTACTATTCCACTAAGTTCTCTAAAAAGTTTGTTGTTTTATATAACATATTGTAAAAACTGTTTCTCCTAGGGCATATCGTTTTGTTTATGTTAAATAGAGTTGGTTTAATTTTTTTTTTTTTTTTTTTGTAATAGTCATTCCGAGATGGGTTTTATCTTCGGCGGATCACAATATCAACTAGGGATAAAACTGTTAGGGTGTTTAAATTAATTGTGATAGTATAAACTTATAGAAACTGTCGTGATGCCGTTTCTGTAAGTGTGCATCATGCCTTTTTGAATGCTTTTTTTTTAAGTTTGACGTAGCTTTCAGATATCCCACTAATAGTGGGTATTCGTGATATGATTAATTAGGACCGTCTATTATAACGTCTTGAAGGTCTTTGACATCTGATTTGCATATATATTGCCACTTCCTAGATAGCCGACAACTTCAAACCAAGCAAGCAAATACATTGTTTTTAATTTTCAAGACGAAGGTCACACGAGGATAAGGGTTATTGTATATAAAGTGGTAGTAAAGTAATCGTTAATGACGTAAATTATGGGGAATTTGATTATTTATGAGAACGACTTTACAGGAACTTGTTAACATTATGTATTTAGACTACCATGCTGTATTATGCAGGGAAGTATGCGGGCGGAACAGTGTTTTAAAGGTGGGCAGTTCTAATAATGAAGCTTTGTTCATGGAATCTGCGTTTACATTTAGGCACAGATAATCAGTAGTGTGAATCGTATTTAGATGTGTTGGCTAGTCGAGTGCTTTTATGTGAGAGATTGGCAAGGAGGACCATAAATCTGTGTTCTGAAGAGCACTTACAATTAAAATAGCGAGAGAGCAGGGCTATTCACGCGACATATCTTCTGTGGGAAAGAGATTGCAGGGAAGAGAATAAGCCTCACCTACTAGGTTTTGAAGCCAGTTTTGAAGCCAGTTTTGAACTCTATTCAAGTACGAAAGGCGTGCTGAGCTGCTCCTGCCCAGATGTGGCAAGAGTAATCCATTGTAGGGAACACGTGACCCTAGTACAGATATAGGATCGCATCGGAAGTTAAATACTTACTGTAGCGATAGAGTGACCCAACCATGTTTCCGGTGATCTTGGCAATTGATTTAGTGTGTGTGCTCCATTTCATCTCGGGAGTGAAAGTCAGTCCCAGATAAAGAAAATTAGTATTTGCCACTGTAGTGGATCGTTTACTCCTGTGGACATGTGACAATTTTGGATAGTTGTTCGTTACACTTAATTGAAACTAATTTGCTAAATAAATACCAACTCTAGAGCAATCTTCCTCTATTAAAGGGTATAACTTAACCGGGATTGTGGGTGACTTCCTCGTCAAACTAAAACCCTTACATAATCCGGCCATGTGTTTATATCTGCATTCCTATTTGGTATCATTCTGTTTATTCCAGAGAAACCCACATGAGAAAATGTCATTATTCTGTTGTGTACGAATTTTGATATGATAACCGTTTCGCTGTATAGTAGGTTGTCATCATACATAGAAATACTCCTATGCATTTTCTGCACTTTATTTGTGATTTTCTGTTTTGTAGCACTAATACATTCGTCATGTTATGCTTCACATACGACATTTCATGTACTGGAACTATGAAGTTTCATATAGCATTGCCCATCATGTTTTCCATTTCACTCTCTGTACGAAATAAACTAATTACTAAATCATACAGATGTTCACTCTCTTTCCTTCTCTGTCTCTCTCTCTCTCTCTCTCTCTCCCTCTATCTCTAATTTTCTCGGAAGCAACCTGTAAAATCCGTTTGCATATGCCATCTGGTTGGAAGAGATTATTTTAACTTGAAATTTTAATTCAATAAAGCAGTGTCCCACCTCATGAGTTTGTCTGCTATGTAAACTGGTAATACATTCTTCGACCCAAATATGGTTAAAAAAGTATTGTCGATCGGCAATATAAAGAATCATCCGGATAATTATTGGTGGAACTATGTGATTTCGAAGTAATAGCAAGCGCTTCGTTTTGGGAGAAGCAAATATCTGGATGCATGTGCGATCTGGGTTGTTTGTACTTTTTTACTATAAAATACAGGATATCTTTCTATATGAGCTCACATCGCTAGCGAATATTATGTCAAGTGTTGTATAATAATGCGCGGGGAATAGATATGGAGTTTATATATATTTTATTAAATGCCGACCAGAATTAAGGTATCTATTTACACACCCACTCTTATTTCAACAGCTCGTGGGCATGTAAGTTGTGCATACTGGGAATGCATATCTAGTAAAATAGTGTAACCTTCTCCCAGGAAAAATACTTTGTATTTCGTTCTCATTTTTGGAGCCGGTATAATGGCGTCCGATTCTTTATAGTTTTTTTTTTATATGAGGTTTCCCAATTATTTTCTAAATAAATTAAAACCTCCTTGTTTTGTTTTATTACTAGCATCCTGTATTCGAAGAAATAACTCCTTGATATGGTCTCCATATAGTTCCCTGGTTTTATTCATCACGATACTATCATTCAAATAAGTTATCGCGAAATAAAAGACGCGCAACATATATTCATAATATTGAAAGCAATAAATGAGCCATTTCAGAGTTTGGCGAATAAACACAATCAAGCCATACAGGTCCTCATATATTTTATAAGATTTTCGTCTTCTGAGGCGTAAATAAAATTCTCGCAAGCTGCTTAAGTTGCGTTTTTAGAATGCTATGTGTTTTCTGTGACTTCAGTCTTGTTTATTAATGTTTCCGACAATAAATCAGCGTTGTCTAGTTGTTCCATACACCGTTTTTGTAATAGTTTTTACATTTTCCTTTGCTGTTCAACCTTCATTTCCAAGATTTTCTTTAAAAGTCCAGTATGTCTTTCTTCTATTTTCCGCTGTGTTTGATTTGCATTTCGGTGTGATTTTGCTGTTGTAGTATTTGTCATCGTTTATTGTGTTTTTGCTGTTCTAACATTTACCTATTTTCGTATTTTCGCTGTTGAGGAATTAATCCTTCCGCTTATAGCTGGTAATTCATTTGATATTACCAGATTAGTGTATCTTATTCTTTTTTACCTAAAGGAAAAAATAATATATCCATATGTGGGCATATGGAAAAAAAAACAAGTTTACTGTTTTTCACGTAGAAATTTTTAACGCATAACACAATGTATGTCTTCAAGTAGAAAAATTAATTACGCCTCCTTCTTATCATTACACGTACACCTTACTTCTCCTGGCAGAAGATCATGTTAAAAGCAGGTTCTTCCTCGCAACATTAACTTTTCTCTTTGAGAGAATTGCAAGAGACGAAAATAGAGAAACGGTGAACTAACCTTAGTTGTTTGAATAAAATTACTGTGGAATATTTAGATATTTTAAGGTGCCAGATTTTCGTCAGCCGTTCTCGAAATCTCGTCGCAATTTGTTGTAGCCCTATTAACCGGGTTATAAAAGAAGATGCGAACAGCATAGTTTAAGGTAGAAACAATATATTATATGAACATTATATGCAAGAAATGCTGTCTCGAACGGTTAGTTAGATTGTCTGTAATCCTGCGTTAGTAGCGATAATTTTTCCTTTTCCTTTTTTATATAATTGGTCGCAATGTTTATTATAAATGAATGGAAAATGATGGCAAACAAAGCAAGGGAGATACTTCAGACAGCATGATTCCAAAAATATGATATAATAGAATTCAAACAGAACCCAGATGCGGTCACCGATCAGAATGTTTCCTTAACGAAGACTTGCAGGTTGAGGAATGAAAATACATAACGACAGACACGAAGAGACTGAAAAGTACGAAATTAAAGATCACACCAGGGATGTACAAAAATACAAATCCCATCTAAAATTAACAAACATCTAGGAACATTTAAATTAGAGACAATAACGGTAAAGACGAAGGGTGACGATTAGGGATATAGCTAATTCTAGAAACAAAAACTAACAAAACGAAAGAACCGTGAGATCTGCTTAGGAAATAAAACTCTAAACGCAAATCAAAAAACTTCACAAAGAAGCTAAAACAGTAAATATGTTTAAAGAACATAGAAATCTATGAACTATAGTAAACTCATACAGAAATAAGTAACACAAATCGCTTACACAAAATAAAGCGACACATTAATTAACATAGAGACGATAGGACAGCTTTGAAAACAACGGATACAGTTTTTATGGAAACGTAAATAAGTGCAGAACAAGAACAACAACAAGAAAATCCAAGCAGACAGAAACCAAAAAAATCGGTAACGAAATATGGAACAACCACAATATCATAAAATTAATACACTATGGGTGAACAATACATAAATTCAAAGTTCAAGAATTTAGTGCAAAAGCGATCAATATAAGGCTAAAGATTATGGAACACTCGAAAGAACCAGGCCACGATTTAATTAAGGCATAGCAGTTGGAATAATTCATGAACATACTCATAAGACAAACACACTAACATATAAATAAGAATGATTGAATTCACAAAACAGATGGACTAGAATTATTGTCTCACACAAAAAAAAAGTCTACATTAGTAAGGAAGACGCTGGAATAGGAAAACTCCAATTGTACTCTAAGTCAACAACATTTTTTAACAATGTAGACAATCTTTACGGTGCAATAGAGATAATTGCTATGCAATTACTTTTACCATCGTGACCCAATTTCCAAGGAAAAAACATGCTGAAGAAAAATGACGGTCACACGCATATGAATATTTCTTAAATGAGGTAGAATTTAAGAAAAATAACAAATCCATGTTATGGGTTCATTAAAATAACACTTACATAAATATGAATAATTGGATGCTTTATAATGGAAAACATGACTAAGAAAATAATCTATATTACTCTAAAATAGTAATATGGCGACAAGCAGTAAGAGTTTGAGGATCACACGCGTTTAAAATGAGAATAGAAAGAATGTGTTTTCGTGAAACTCTTTATCAAGGAGTCCATTTGTTGTAGTTACAATGTAACTGTCTTCAGAATTTAAATCCGGTTTACAGAAATTAAAAAAAAAGAATCAACATTTTGATGTATATGGACGATATATAGCGGTTGGCCAAACTAAAAACGAACAAACTTGAAAAGCGGATAAAAACGACCAAATGAAATTAGGAATAGAAAAGGGTGAATGAAGAATAAAACACTGAAGCTACACAAATGCCAAATCACGAGAATTTGAACGGTCTATGGAATGTGTCAACTATGAATATGAAGGAATACTAGAAATATAGACCATAAAATTAACAGAAACGCCAAAAAATAATCTTGAAAAAGTGTACACAAGAAGAAAATTAAAAACTAAATTATACTGTAAAAATATAGTTATGACATAGATACGAGTAAGATATTCTGATTTATTTACCAACTGTACCAATTGAAGGCGAAATTCGTAGTCAACCTGAAAAATACAAAATGCAGCAAACCAGAAAAAAACGACAAGCGTATTATAAGCAATAGCTGCTAGAAGATTCATAAGAATGAAATAGTAAGTACACACAAACGCACCTCTGCATAAGTACATAGAAGAAATATTAAATAGCTATTGGAAGCAACACAGAACAATGCAATTAGCAGGAAATATATCACAGATAAAATGTGCAAATAACTCTATGTGGGACTTACAGAACAGTACAGATGAAATATAAAAATGATAAATGAAAATGACATAAAGTCTTGAACATGTTCATACAAACAGCAAGGAGATCCAAGTCAGTTGTTTGATTGAAGTATATAACTCTCTTGCCAATTGGGCACAGATTAAAAATATAGGAGACAAAAATAAGTAGACAGATACAGGGAACGGGTAGGAAAATTAGAACTGATATAGAGCATGATGAAGACGTATGGCGTTTTAATAATACTTGTAGTATTCGGAACAGATTGGAAAAAAATTAGACTATAAATCATTCAACAGACAGAAATCAGTTTACATTTTAAGGCTAATCACCTAAAGCAGAAATTAATTCACATATATTACGAACGGTAAGAAACCGAATGGAAGTTGAAATATATTTAAAAAAAAAAAAATAAACTTACACATTAACCTACAAGAAATTAAACCGTAAGTAATCTTAAAATAAAAATAACTATTAACAAAAAAAAACAAAAACTTATTCATAGATACAACAGAAAATAGTAATCGGGGATTATGGCAATTCATGAGAAAGCGAGAACGTAACATTTAACGAAGGGAACGGATACGGAGAGTACTGGGACCTAACGGAAGCTTAATGCTCAAGAAATTAAAGAGAAGATTAATGCTTTTGCCAGTATAAAAATAATTATAATCGATTGCTGCGATAAAATAAAACTATATGTGATATTTATTGGAAGAGATGGGGAAACATCTCCTCCAATAATTATCGTGAATTTTGGAAATAAGTGAATATTTTACTTTTACACAAACACAAATTTTTGAAAATAAGTGAATATTTTATTTTTACACAAACACAATTTAGAAATATGTGGATTCTTTTTCACAGACACAAGAGAACAGCTGCGGTTAATAGCAGCATGCAATCAGTGAGTATGTTCTGTGCTGCAGAAGCAAAACATTAAAAATCACATTAAACCAAAAAAATTGAAGCAGCATAACTATAAGTTCTCTAACTCCACTCCACCCCTATTACTACACCATTGATCTCCTCCTTAAAAACGAGTGACATCAAACAGCCAAGTAGAGTCAAGGAGGAAGGAAAGACCGATAAGTTAGCACTGGCCAGATCTCTTGGACCTTGGGGAGGCTTATTGCCACTAAAATTCCAGTGAAAACCAATAGACGCTGCTAACGAGTGGTAAAGCTCCTTGTAAACAATAATAATAATAATAATAATAATAATAATAATAATAATAATAATAATAATAATAAATAATAATAATAATAATAATAGTAATAATAATAATAATAATAAATAATAATAATAATAATAGTAATAGTAATAATAATAATAATAATAATAATAATAATAATAATAATAATAATAATAATAATAATAATATAAGGCCCACTTAAGTATCAAATGATACCTGGGGCAGTAAATATATAGTGTTAAATAACTTAGTTAAGTGGGTAATGAGATCAGTGTGTTTATCCGAGGAAAATCTGTCTCGTCGACCGGATTATGGCGGAGCTTCTTTATTTTACATGACACACAATCAAATATCGTATTGCGTGTAATAATGATGAAAAGGTCAGTTTAATCAAATCTAGATTCAGATAGGGTTACGTTTGCTTGTCTGAAAACTTTTATTAGATAACAGAGTCAAATAACAAGGAAAGGTAGGTATTGATGTACACTAAAAAGTTACCGAGTTCATTTACTATAATGCTACAATGTTTATACACACACACACACACACACACATATATATATATATATATATATATATATATATATATGTGTGTGTGTGTGTGTGTGTGTGTGTGTGTGTGTGTGTGTGCATGTGAAATTACCTGGGAAATATTCTAGAATAACTAACTAGAAGAAATTTACAGACAACGCCGCACTCAAAAGTCAGTCGGTTAGAACAGTCTAAAGGACCCTATAATTGACATGGGTTGAATTGCTGGCATCAGATAAAGTGCTCGATCAAAGCAAGAGCTAAATTGTAATAAAGTTAATAAATAGAAAATTTTGTTTGGAATATAGCGATATTATCCAAATATTTTTATCTTAAAAAGCTGAGCTTCATCAAAAAAAAACAAAAAAAAAGAAAACAAAAAACACATGAACATAAATTCTTCATTTACTGACACAGGATAGAATGAATTATTCCTCTTTTAAATAAGGAAATATGGCCATAATAAACCGGGCTAAGCTTTCAGACTTCGTTACATTCTAAGTTTCCATTATTCTGTCAGCTGAATCCCACCTTATAGGAAAGCGGTTAACATTTAGTATCCATACGTTTTGAAACCGTAATGACAGTGTGCCAATTCTGGCAGTTACAATTTGAACACGTGATTCTAATGGGGGTTTCGTAATTGCCTTTTCCTTAACAAGATAATTCTGAAAGTTTCTACCGATATGATTGAGTTTGTACGAGGTTCTAGTTTGCGTTCCGTTGGGGCATAACGTGCAGGACGTAATCTTTGTGTACACGATGAACTGAAGCAATAAGTAATAAAGTATCCACACCTTACGGGATTATTGGAGCCAAAGAAACCGATCTAATAGCATTGGGAATTTAAACAGGTTATCATTTGAAATGGAAACGTTTTCGTGTCACAAAGGAATTACAGAAGATTATGTCTTTCTCCGTTGAACTAATAAAATTGTAAATATTCCGAAATAGGAAATTATTTTTTTAGAGAATTGCGATTTACATCGTTATTTTTATTTCTTAATCGTAATATTTGTCTCCTAATAAATGATATTAAAGTTCTATGATAATTCTAAAAAATCGATAATCAATATTTAATTGATCGTTTTATGTTTCAAGTAGATACAATCAATTTTCATGGTAAACGATATAATTGATATTCCAAATTAAAGCTTGACTATGAGGCGGGCTGAAACACGGAGCTATGACCAATGACTTTTCAATAAATTGCTTGAATATTTATATAATATTAAATATATTATTAAATGATTCATTGCGCACCTGTATTTATCTGAATATTTCCCTTACTTACATAGTAAAACAAATCTTTAGAATGGTAAGCCAAACGATGATGGATAGGTCATTCGTACGTAAGTCTAACATTTTATGGTGGAAGGAAGCATTATGACACGGACTAATCGTACTTGGCAAGGTCTTTCACGTGGATAAAATAAAAAATATGGATTATTTATTTACAAAATATATGCGTATAGATTTAAAGTAAATTACTAAACGACATATGTAGTGTTCGGAAAAAAAAACACAGTGAGGCCAACAATAAAATTAACAATATATGTGTAGAACCTTTGTCTTTAATTCTTTGCACTTGCTCATACAATAATAACACAATATCCTTACAAATGCATTCGTTCCAAAGGCATTATTCATTATCAAGTTATGTTATTCCTATTTTACTCAAATATCTTTTCTGACCCGAACCGAGAGGATCTGGTAAAATATAGTAATGCATCAAATAAAAATTATATTTTAATAGACAATCTTATTAACTGTTTTCCGTGAAAAACTCGGGGCAAATAATGTTTCTTCTATTTCTTTCTATCTTATCTAATGGATGCGTTCGATTTTCAGGGGCTTTATTGTCCGGCATTACAATTTCTTTTGTTTTTTTCATGTATTAATTTAGACTTCGATTTTTTCTGGTTATGTCCTGCATGCATGAATATATATATATATATATATATATATACATAAATGATATATATATATATATATATATATATATATATATATATATATATATATCATTTATTTCATTCTAGGTATTTTTTTCTTTTTAGAGAATTCAAACTATTATTATTTCTATAATGTAAATACAATTTTAAGTTTGGGAATTATGTTTTCTTACTTTTAAGCCCTTACACTGAATGATTTTTTTTTTAATTTCAGGAAGAGGGGAATACTTATGAAGTAAAACAGAGGAAAAGAGACACATATATACCTATAGAGAGCCAATCATAATTTATACTAAAACTTTCTCTTTGCTTGTCATTATATTTGTTCCTGGCGACATCACCCTTTCTTATGACGTCAGGTTTTAAGAGGCCTAAATGCGTGCCAAAAGACGGTGCAGGCGAGGTGCATATGTTGCTTGAGGAGAGGAGTTCATAGTTATAGATAAAAATGTGTGAGAACTTTGTTTGAGTAGTGCACCGATGCCCCTTATTTTATTTAGAGATTTCAGTAGCGTTCTTGATGTTTCTTGTGCTTTGTTTCACTGCACTCTTAAGAAATATTTTCTCTTTTGGGAAAAGAGTTAGACAGTTGCTTATAGTAATACTCTAGATTTTTTTCTAAGCACATTATTTGATGAGTCGTAATGAAAAGACTGCCTTGGATTGCTTTATTATGTTCATAATTTCTATAATGATTTCCATTTTTCCTTCATAGCTAGCAGCTTTCATATTTCGCAAATGACTATTTCCGAGAAACGCATCAAACAATAGTATTTTCTTCTCTTTATATATATATATATATATATATATATATATATATATATATATATATATATATGATAATGAAATATATTCTAGTTGAAGGTGACAACATACACTGATTTCGAATGTAAATTTCCCAGGCTTTTAAAAGTTTGTGACTTTTAGCGGTCTAGTGTTAAGATTTTATTACGCTTAAAATGTTTTAAATGCAATTAAAATAACATGATTTACGATGATAGATTAACCTGCCTCGTTTGCATCATTATTTCTTTTATTTCAAAACGTTTTACTTTTATTTATTTTTGAAACGTTGTTTGAAATTTAATTGCATCACACAACTGTGTTAGTCATTAAATTCTATTTTTGTACTTCTTGTGCTGCTTTAAATGTTTGCGAAAGAGAAATGAAATTCCGCAGACTATTAGTATTTTCACCAACTTGGGATAATAGTATTACAATTTGTTAATACGCGATTTGTTATAAGTGTTTGACCTTAGCTTCCCAGGGGCAGTAGAGGGTCACTAACGCTAAAGATGAAACATCGGCAGTGAAAAAAATGGAAAAGTCTATACATCAGAATAATATACCTTTACACGAAGATAATGGGTTTTTATAATAAGGCATTAAGCGTTCCAAGAGGAGATAATTTCTTTCTGTTTAAGAAACAAAGTTTATAGGCATATTAAATAACGTTCTGTCTTTAGACGTAAGGGCGTGCGAGTTAAAATATAACGGAATGGATTATATCAGAAACTGTACAACTCTGTATAATTTTGTGTCTTTGCTTCAGTTCGGATAGCACTGTGTATACGCACTCGCAATGTGTATTCCTCTTTGAATTTTCCATAAGCCTGTCTGGTAAAAACATTTTATCTCTTAACAAGGATAGGAGATACGAATAATCGCTTTATGCCTATTAAATATATGTATATATATATATATATATATATATATATATATATGTATATATATATAGATAGATATAGATATAGATAGAGGTAGATATAGATATAGATATATAGACATAGAGAGAGAGAGAGAGAGCGTGTGCGTGTGTGTGTGTGAAATAAAAATTAAGAGGTACAACCTGGGTTATGTGTTCATCAACGTGTCGTCTTAATTTCGAGACTTCTGAAAAAAGATGAATCGCTGATGAACACATTACTCGGTTTGTTTCTCTTTATTTTTATTTCTCTATTTTGTCGAAATAATATTTCCATTATTCTCATAGTATATATATATATATATATATATATATATATATATATATATATATATAGTGTGTGTTTTATAAAAGCTTTATCCGTTACAGAAATGTTTTAAACGTGCGTATATCAAAATTGTAATTCCTCCCAAGTATGTATGCACAAATGTTAACAATATTGTTTGCAAAATAAACACACTGTATACCTGCACTGTGCTCCATAAAATATTGTTTAATAAACACGGGGGTTCATTTGATATACATCTAATAAAGCAAACTATACAACTTTAAAACAGTCAAAGTATTTCACAAAGAAAATATTCAGATGTTATGAGGTACTTTATTCTCTCAATATTAAGATTTCAGAATGATACGGGATGCTATAAAATACCAGCATTTTTTATCTACTATTTATTTAATTTCTAAGAAATTTCCCATAATTCTCAAGACGGTAATTGCTTCCGAGAAGGCCAATCAAGAAATTATTCCTTAATATGTTCTTGGCATTACATATGTATTTCGAATGTGGCCAATGTGTTTTTCGTAATGTCTCCGTATTGAGATACTGGTTTGTCCATTATCACTCGTCTGAGTTTCTCCTAGGGAAAGTAAACTGGATGTCTGTTTCCGGGGTTATGAGTATTTTTAGTAGGTATGTTGTTTTTGTAGTATACCTCGTTATTTAGCTTGATTTTGCTTTTTGGGGGATGAGATTAAATTGAGTTCACGCGTAAGGTTAAGTAATAAGAAATTGAAACATTTTTCCGTGTTGGTTTGCGTCATAAATGAATGATCCACGCCTTAATCATCCAGTCTTAACATCATCGGATATAAATCTAGAAAAAAACTGTCAGATTAACTCATTCTGGCAAAGCGAAAGACCAAGTATTTCTGTATCGCACGTCATAATTTAGCCATTCGATATTCGTTTCAGTGGAGCTCAGTATAAAATAGCCTTCTCATTCAAACAGGTTTTTAATATAATTTATAACACTCACTACGCAGGTGTGTGTTTGCCGCCATTTTTACAAAGTACGTCTCCTCCGAGTGAGGTGAAAGAGGTCAAATTACTGCGTTTTCTTTGACCGTTTATTCCAGGCTTTTTAACCGGTAAAATGCTTATTAAGGGGTAAGAATTTAAAGGGAAAATGAAATTCATAAGCGTAAGTCGACTAAACATGTTATATGTGTGTACGTGGAAATCAATTCACTGATTATTTATGTTCGGTTCATTTGTATATATTTATTATTCATCTATCGATAGCTGAAACGGAAATGCCTAAGCATTGAGTGCAATATTTCTATTCAAGCTGAGTGCACTCAAGTCATGATTTTTTTTTATTTGGAGATCAGTACTATATATAGTGCCCAATATAAAATATAATAATCGATAAAGAATCCACTTCATAATAATAAATACGACACATACATATATCAAATTCGCAGATAAAAGCATATATTATGATGGGACAATACACGTAAACTAGCTAGTATTATGTATCTTTAAGTATAAAGGTCTTTTTTCAAGGCGATTTTGGCTCGCGCATAATTTTGAAAAAATATTTTCTGCTCAGGTGAGACATATTTCAATAGAATAATTGTATCACAAAGTCGGGTTAATGAATTTTCTTATAATAATTGAGTTAAAAAAATGGTATAGTGGGTCTAGGAAAGAACATAAATAAAATGTTAAAATCTATCATATAGATTGCAGAATTGTATACAATCATATTTTATGTAAATGATAAAAATCAACAGATATTCAATAACACTAAATCCTGTTTGAATCAATCTTGTCTTCTTTAAATCCAAATCAGGCAGGATGCAATCATTTTCATGAATTAATGTTTTTATAGTAGAAGAAAACAACCAGAAAATAAGGCGGTGAATATTCCCCGTTCTACAAAATTTCATCAAATAAATAATTATTAATTTTTTTATCGATTTCAAAGCAGGTAATATCTTATTTCAGGCAAAATATCCTATGTTACTAAACTTCCGAAATCATTTTCATCAAGTTCGCTGCGACAAACTTTGAGCACCATCGCATTATCTTCTGCTCTTTAATTGATTAATATCTTTATTTTATTTGTTTTATACACTAGCCTCTTGCGAAACAATTCTATTATTTTTATGAAGGTAAGATATAAAAATATGAAGGGACAGAAATAGGGAAGAGAGCTGCGTGCGTTAGAAACTATATGCTTTTAAGATTATGCTTCGATATATATATATATATATATATATATATATATATATATATATATAATTCAAAAGAAGTATCTATAATCGTCTGTATTAAATAATTCTGTAAACTTTAATTGGATATGGATATTCATACATATATCTGTAATATTTATAGTATACTCAAAAACAGATGGAAAAGCTCAAACAACATTATAACTGTAATAACATAACACTTTGTGAACTATAGTTTACAACGAATTTATAGAGATTAAAGGCATTATGAACATTGAAAACCCCTCATTCTGCGGGGTTACAAAATGCCTTCTTTTCAGAGAAAAGATGTATGAAACATATCAATTATTATTTAATCCAGGATTTCGCTGGTTATCGCATGAAATGAAACTGCAAGATAAGAGCTGATTTACATTTTCGTATACGTTATGGAACAAGTTTATAAAAATGCAGAAATAGATAGCTGAAGGATATTTACATAAAGTTCTTGTAAATTTAGAGAACAGAAAGTGTAAAGAAGAATTCGTATTTTATTCTTTAATTTATGAAGCCGGGTGGAGTTAAACCTGCGTAGATAAAAAAACAAAAACAAAATCCAAGTTGTAATATATATATATATATATATATATATATATATATATATATATATATATATATATATATATCCTGCATATAATAATTTGGTGACATCCCTGCTCCTCCGTACTAAATTATCGTATGTTTACAATAGCAGATAACACATACAAATTTATTATGTCCATAGTATTCCCCACTAATCTTATGTAACTTTTTACGCCGTTACGTACACATTTACTCCTGCTATTAAAACACTACATTTCATCGATGAAGAACAACGATGACAATCGCAGCATTATAAAGATAAGTCGGAACAATGTTCACATAAATGATTACCTTTAATTTGGTAGAAAAACGACACGAAGACGGCAGTTACAAAAATATAAGACGTGTTTTATTCCATTTGACCGGTCAAAATGATGATCACATCCAGGAATTAAAAGTTGTTTCTACATGTTTAAAACGTTCCCCTTAGCTTCTAAACGGGGTGCCACCTCTGATTTGATCCGGACTCGACTCTGGGCTCCGTCTCACTCTGTCTCTCTCTCTCTCTCTGTCTAACTCATCTTTGACACTAGCTCCTATATTGAGAATTCATTTCGGCCATGATGTCATACGCGTGTCCAAAAACGTGCTCGGCCAAAGCCTGAACTTGCGTGGTTCGCACATGTTCCCAAACCATTTCTGCAGACAAAGAATTCTTATTAACCTATTTTTGGGCCTAATTTATTTTTCAATACGTTTTTAATTTGGTATTGTTCGCTATTTTCTAGATGAACTTATTTTAATTCAGTTTTCATAAAAAGAATTAAACAATCAAAATTCCTTTTACTACAACATATCTAAACTATTTTATATCAACTGAACAATGCTAAATTCCATTTCTGAATCTATTTCTAAATCTTGCTTACAAGGTTCGAATCTCGGTCTACCTAATGTTTTTCTTACTTACAAGAAAAGGGCTCTTTTCTTGTAACAATAGTTACAAAACACCTGTCAGCCCGTAACATAAGTGCATAGGTACCAATAAAGTGATTTTATATCGTATTCACCTAAATCCATAACAGGACGCACTTGAATGATTGTTTATTTCATTGACGCTACAACGTGATCACGTGATAAAAACTTTAACGGAAGGCAAAGGATCACAAATCCCCTTTTTTATTCAATTTTTAGATGGAATCACAGAATAGTTACAAAACATCCTCCAATCCCTACGTTAAAAAATGGACTTCAAAATAATAACGTCTGGTTGAGACACAGAATAGTTACAAAACACATCCCCTTCCCCAAGCGGGGACGGTGGTGTGCCCCCCCCGAATTTTGGTGAAATATGAAACGGTTCTTCTGCTAGCTTAATGTCAGAGTTTTCCTTTCGGAAAACGGATAATTAAACTGCAGAACACCTGTTAAACACTATAAAAGTTCTATAATTAGGTATTCTCCTCTAAAAACAAAACAAAAAAACGCAACAAAAACGGAGAAACAAAAGTATGTTTTCTTTTTATTATACAATTTTCACCCCATTCAAGGCACAATGCTAATTTGAAGGGGGAGACTACTATTTTGGACATAAGTTGCATGGATATTATGAAGGGAGATGAGTAGCAAGATGTCTGTTCACATTACACTTCTGCATGTTAGTACATTTGGGAAAGGAGAATGCCTACAGGGATTTCCAAAGTCTAGCAGTTCTGTGGAGGAAAGTATTGTAGAAGACTTTAATACACTTAGGGATCTCTACTGTGAAGGGGTGGGATTTAGCAGATGCTAACCTAGAAATTTCTTCGACTCGGCACGGTATATACAAAATCTAGCCTTCGCAAAGGTCACCCATCCGGTACAGACCAAATTCAACGGTGCTTACCTTTGATTATCTTGCGAGAACAAGTTTGTCACCGTGATTGTGCTCTTATAGAGTGATATGTAATCATTCTGGTAAGTTTTATTTGGGAATACTATATTTTTTCATTACACATTTGATCCCGGTTTACTTGTAAGGTGAGGTAACGTCACGCCAAGATAGTGCGGCATTAGTGTCTCGTGCGTATTGAAATACGCAGTACATGCATCAATAATGTGTCGCCCTTTATTAATTCTTTTCGGAAATTATATATCCATTATTTTTTTGTTTCTCCTATGATGTGGTTTATACCATTGCCACTTGCAATGAACGACCTTCCTTATCCGCTGCAAATGCAAAAAAAAAATATATCATGCCGCTCACTTAACAAAGATATGACTTGACTGCACTTTGCCTTCTCTCACTAGAACTAATAAAAAACTGGAGTGATACGTTGCATCTTTGCATCTTTGAGGTAATACGATTGCGAAAAATTACTGTTGTAATATTTGTTGAGTGAGAAGCCAATAAAAGATCATATTTTATACTGATGAGGAGGCCAAGAGATGTAACCACAACTATTCTATTCTAACAAATCAGACAGGGTGCGTTTCTGCATGATAATGAAACCATTGACCGGCTTTAAATATAAATCTACTTTTGCCCAAAATATTTTTACATTTCTTTTTTTTGTCATAGGGTCGTGTCGATAATAAGAAACACATCGTAGCACATATAATCGTAGAAAAAAAACGTGGTTAAAACCGAAGTTGTTTAGCACGTCTGACTGAACAGTTAAATTGTACTAAAATATAACTGGACTGGAAAGCAGGTTGTAGATTTCATTAACGATTGTTTTTATATAATAATTCATGCGTTCAAGTAGTGCAGTGACTGGTACAGGCCTCGGCGGCTATAGCTCGCAACCCATCTTTCTCACGCGAGACATTCATGAATTAATTTTTGATTTTATTTTAGATGTTGCCCATGTGCTCGCTGTCTGTTCGAGGAGTTTCCATACTAGTGGTTTGTCATGACTATTATACCCATAGGGATTTTCTGCTCAGTACAAAGAAATACGAAAATATTAACAGAACCATTTCTGTTTACTTTCGTATTATTTCAGTCAATTTTTTATATAACTTTACGTTTCCCTGATCGATAGGCTAAAGTGGGTTCTCGTCTTTCCAAAATGGTCTTGTACAGACTAATATGAATACTATTAAACATCTACTAAGCGCTGACAAATTGAATGTAGTATAAGTAAAGTGACATTATCGATGTATATTTCTGTAAATGTACATAACATCGCTCTGCAGCACACTGGCGGTTTAATAGTTATATCATGGTCAGCACTGTCAAAATAGGTTCTAGGGTGAGTAATTCCGGGAAGAACATTGCTCATGTGCGTTTCGTTTAGTTTTCGGTATATACTTGAAGAAAATACAAAATAGTTAGGTTTTTTTTTTTTGCAAGATGAGATTTTGTTGTGTACATTTTGCTGTAGTTCCTTCGACTATCTACTAGAATTTATACGGAGGAGGCAAGAAAAAAAGAACCAACTTTAAGAATAAAGTTGTCGAGAAGGTAAAATGATATTTTCTACTAAATTTTGATATCGGCGTGCTTTTGATGTTCATCTCTCCAGTCATAGAACATTGCCCAATATTTAGGCGTGTACCACTCTTTGATATGTGAACGATTGGGACAGCAGTCGGACACTTACTGAAACGGAAGAATGACAGCATATAGAGTAACACAATTAGTTTGCATCTCTTTCAGTTCTAGAGTTAATGCCAATACTAGAATTTTTATCAAAGCCGGCGAATAACTTACGGAAAGAGTAATTTATTTTACTTGGGGTAAAACAAATATCGATAGAGCGGTTTCGGATTCAACGTTGAACAATATAACTTTGTACGTTAAAATGTGGCATATGTTGTATGTAGAGGGGGGTAGAGCCTATGATAAAAATGTACATGGGAAATGTGCATTTTCTTTTACAATATAAAGCATATAACATTATCATAGACATCCATAACACATATCGAGTAAGTGTGAATACGAAAAAGAAATATTCGGTCCTTTCTTAAGGGAAATCAATGAAGTAATGCTGAATATACGCCTTATATGTTGAAAACAGCAAACATTGGCTAAAGCAAGTAACGCACCGTGATTCGAGCTTTATTTGAAGAACATGGACAAATATACGTTCATATTATTTGTTCATCATATAGCTAAATGTTAAGCATAACCACACAACAAGTGTTTTGTTAACCTGGGTAGATTTGTAGCCATATGACGCCAATTTTAATATTATAAAGGGTAATAAGACATACGAAAAGCAGATTTTAACGATTCAAATGTATTAGTATATATTAGCGGGGCGTGTTTGGCTTTGTCTGGTCGTAAATTATGGTTAAATATGATATTTTAATTTGTCCAGATGTCGTATATATTATTATAGAGTCGTGATTAAAAAATGTATTTGAGTGCCAGCAGCTGGAATCGAAACCAAAAGTAAAACTGTATAATGTAAGGATAGTGACGTTACCACAGTACTAACCTGGAACTCATATACACTGATTAAAGTGGATTTACAAAATATATAATATTTCTTCAATTATGGCTCCGTTTTGACTCATTAAAACTATTTTACCGGTTAAAAGCCCATAAAACTCCAAGCATTTGAGGCTCCAAGCACTGCTCTGCGACTTTTAGATTCGGAGGAGACAGAGTTGAAAGATTTGGAAGCAGACAGACAGACAGACAGACAGAGTGACAAAATAATTGTTTATATATATATATATATATATATATATATATATATATATATATGCATGTATATATGTATGTATTAAGATCTACATACTCCAGATATATCATTTGGAATAAGGAGTGAACTGAACTAGAATGTTAAAATTGCTAAGATTACAGTTTGTCTTAAAGGCAGTAGGTGGATGTAGATAACAAAAAGCAAGCCTACCAGGTTATCTTAGGAAGATTGTTGAACTGCTCATATGAAAATGGAAATATAAAATATTTTTAGTAAATGAAGAAAGATTGCTGATCAGCAAATATCTTGACGAGGGCTTCGTTTCTTGGACTATTGCTCTTGACACATTAAATGCCTCTTATATAACAAAACTTTTATCCACAACTTCTCTATCTACGGAATAGCTGAAAATGCATTAATTATTTTCTTCATTTCCCTCTCATAGTTGTATAAGCGTAGTTGTTGACAGAAAGAAAATGGAAGTTCACTTACGCCAGCGTCCCTCATGGTGTAACGCCAGCGTCCGTTGTTGTTCAAAGATTTCTTGATTTTCGTCTATAATCTTGCAAATAACATTCTTAGATAATATATAGAAATCTATAAAGATCAGATTAGCATCAATGACAACCCTTCTAAGGCTCGAAATTATTTTGATCTTTCTGATTCTCTCTATCTTCTGATTGTGTGGTGCGATTGGATAAATTTTTGACTAGTTAATTTTAAAGAACCAAAAATATCCTTCTCTCTTTCCCTCATGAACACTCTTTCCCATATATAATCCTTACTATAATGAATGCCTCAAGTTTGGAGGAACAAAATGTTTTAACAAGATTCTGGTATTTTTATTGAAAATGTTTGTCTGAGCTTCAATCTATGCCCTTTTGCAAAATCCTCACAGAAAACACTACACTGCGTGTCAAATTATTAACAAGATATTTTCATACCAGTTTCACAAACGTACTGGTAGTTTCGTATCAAAAGCTTCGGGAATCTTGACAATGCTGATCTGCGCGTACTGTGAAGTTTTCGCACTGCTCCGCACAATGTAACAACTTTCCATCGTAATTGCTGGGTCTACGGCATTTGAGGTGTGTCAAATTACAAAAAGCACTTTGTTCTGTCAATAAAATGGGTCGTGAATGTGGTTTGAGTAGTTCTTAAAATAGTACTATATCAGAACATCTAGCAAAAGTTAACATTTCCCTTGAAATATCGAAAATGGTAAGAAGGTGCAATCAAACTGTGAAGAGATTTGTCAAGGGTCCTTCTAAGGTACGTAAGAGAACTGGTAAAGGTAAATCCAGAGTTGTTTCACGCCGTTCTCTACACAAAATTAAACGTGAATTTGTTAAGAACCTCGGGCAGACAAATCGAGAAGTCTTTGACCAAGCCGGACTGAAGAATGTCTCAAAAAGTACTCGATGTTGCCTTCTGAATGAAGTGGCAAAGTCTATTAAGCCTGTGACAAAGCCTCCATTAAAGAAACATCACATACAAAACCGACCGAAATGGGCGGAGGACGACATTAAAACGGATTTTTCCAAAGTTTTGTTCACGGATGAAGTGCGTATCGCTCTTTATGGCCCAGATGGATGGGCAAGGGATGAGTCCTATATTGACGACATCGCCATCAGCGTTTAAGGCACCAACCAGCTGGTGTTTGTATAATGATTTGGTCTGGGATTATTGGAGGTATTTTAGTTGACCCATGAAGAGTCCCAAAACGCGTAAAACTGAGGTCAAATGCGTGCATAGCTTTTCTGAAGGGACACGTTTAGCCAGGGATGAAAAAGCGAAGGTTGACGTTCAGAAGAACTATTATTTTTATGCAGCATAATGCTCCCCCGAATGTAGCCAACAAAAGCAAATGACATTCGCAACAACTGGGGTCGCTGGGCTACGGAAATGAAGTGGCCTGCGAATTCACCAGATATGAACCCAATTAAGAACGTTTGGAGTATTAATAAGCGAGGACTCTATGCAACTGGACGCCAATTTAAGACCAAAGATGAGTTGTGGGATGCTCTCCAAGAGGTATTGCGAGGAATAACAGTTGACAAAATCACAAATCTGACTAATTCTGTTGACCAACGTCTTTTACAAGTCATTTATAAATAAAAGATCGCATACCCCCTACTAATTATGTCAACGTAGACAGTTCTATATAATGATTGTATTTTAAGCATTTTTCCTAGTTCATTTAATGTTAGAAAATTATTTTAATAAACAAGTCATGGGTATATTATGTTTTTCTCAACCTTAACTTGACAAACTGAAATCCACAGATATTCTTATCTTCTGTCATAGTTTCACTAATACTGTTTTGAATACTTATATTTTCTGACTGGAATAGCTGAATAGTATTATAAGCAGTTTCTCAACATCTCATGGATTTTTATTCACTTGTTCCTTAAATATTTAAAAAAATGTAAATTCGTTGATAATTTGATAGGCAGTGTAGTCTATCTCAAGACACTATCAAGTATATTCCCCAATTGATAGCTGTGCTAAACAATAAACGTGGATTTAATTAAAAAAAGCTTATTTCTTTAGACTGCCTGCCTATGGAACATTGTCGTGCTGGCCTACTGTCGTCTTCAAGTTCAATGTAAAGAAGATCTTACTCAGCCGAATAATCACATTTTAGAAAATTCCCTCTACTAACTATCACTTTGCTTTTGTCGCGAGGTCTACCGTCATTGCTCATTATCCTCGAGTGTAAAAATAATGAGCTCGGTGAAGTGTTTAGAGGATAAACGTTGGTGCTTGTGAGGATATGGTTTTTGGAAGGAAATGCTATTAAATACATGAAAAAATATATAATAGCATGCGTTTCTACTTATTTTTTTATTAGTTCCAGAAAAGCACATGAGTACTTAAGCGTAAAAAAAAACTACTGTCGTATCGATCAGTTTCATGTAGGTTACTTGGATGTTGCGCTGGGCAGTAATATGCTTTGATAACTTAAGGGTTAAAATTCTGTATGTTGACACGGTCGAGCAAACATAGTGTCGTATTAGAAATCTCAAGACAACCACTTACAGGTGAGAACATATCAGAATAGAAAAATTTCCCGGCATCTAAGAACTATAATAAGAGAAGAGGATGATCGTGTTGATATTCTTGTGTGTCTTGAATAATTACGATCAGGTTGCACATGTACAGAAGTTAAATCGAAGCACATTACCTGTAAATATTTCTAAAATAAGCACATTGCATCAATACGTTCTTTCGATAATGGTTATTATTTGACGTGTTTTGCAGTCTGTTTAATCGACATACTATTGTTGTTGCTGTACAAGCTAAGGTTCAACATTATCCCTATATACTATACATTGCGTTCTTTTGGTAACTTTTATAATTGACGTTGACATTTTACAACTACCTTTTTATGGTCGTATCGTATGTGATGCAATATATTCTAGTTTGCGTGTGGATTTTAGAAAAAATATCCGTTTATAGAATGTCATGTGTGTGTTTTATTATTATTTATACTCTGTAGAAGTTCTAACACAGTCGATCATCAGAGCTTTCTTACTGAGTTTTAGTAACAATAAGACTCCTTATATTTACAGTACTCTCCTACATCTAAAATTATATTCATAAATATATCGTAACATTCAATCGTCAGTGAGAAGTCATTGGTAAGGATCATTGGTATTTAGTGAGATTTGAGTAGAAAAAAACCTATCTGATATTACAGTCCTCTTTGTGAACATGTAATGGACGTCTGGTAATTTCTTTCTATGATATGTCCCTCGTTCTTGGTCATTTACGCCAATGTTTTGTTGGTACATCAAGTATGAATTCTCAGATATGTTATCATCATAGCATACTGACTGACAACAACTTTTGTCGTTTCACCAGATTTCCAGTATTCTCACCCTCTTATATATTCTTGCAAATAACATTGCATTATTACAACGGCCTATTTTCATTGATTTCACCCTGATAAGTATAATAGGTTATCTCTGGTAGTTTAGTAAATGTACGACTCTTAAAAGTCCTGGTTCTCTTTGCACCCATCCAATAAGCTCTAGTATTTGTATTATCTATCTTCGGCCCTGCAATCTTCACAGATTCTTTTGGTCCATTTTTCTGGTATCAGACGAGACTAATGTCTTTTTGAGAGCTGTAGAATTTGTTCGGTTCGTATTAGTTACATTATTATTATTATTATTATTATTATTATTATTATTATTATTATTATTATTATTACACAGAAAAAGTGCTTCTTAAGATAACGAACCTCTCCTGAGACGTTTATTCCAACTAGTCGATTCATATACGCGTGATATTTCTGTGTGCGTAGGTCGAGGGCGGTGTTATTGATGAGGCAGCTTCTGTTCCCGCGAAAACGCATAAACCAGTCGAGTCAGGCCGAACCATTTGATGAATGGTTGTGGACATTGGAAATAATATTGTTGAGTGGGGAAAATGTTTTGTTTAATTCGTCATTGTTTTGTTTTTCTTTGTGAGTCAAGGTAAAAAGATGAATCATCCGTTTTGTTTTCTCTCCTTCATTTTTGTTTGTTCATCTGTTTCTTCTGTCATTTAATCCAAAGTTGAACGAATAGAAAAATAAAAAAATGCAGAACTCCCGCAAATGATCACAGTATATATATATATATATATATATATATATATATATATATATATATATATATGTGTGTGTGTGTGTGTGTGTGTGTGTGTGTGTGTGTGTGTATATATATATGTATGGAGATAGGTAGATAGATAGGTAGAAAGACAGATAGTTATTATGTGTGTTTTGTAAGAGTTCGACTGCTTAACATGAATAACGCCATTTTTTTTAATTACACGCTTTTACAAAAAATAGGGTTGCATTTCAACATCCTGGAGCACACCACAATTATATTTTGCTTAATATGATATCCGCATTGTTTCTATTTGTTTTAAATTGAAAGAAGGGTTTTGATTATATGTGTGCATTTATAATACTATGTCTTATTTTAAACAAATTGCAATGCTTTATATCTATACAGATAATGTGGGAAAACACTTTGCTGGAATAATCATGAGATCTGACTTCCAAGTGTTAAATGCATAATGTTTAGTATCGCACAGTGATTCGGGTTTTGTATTTAGAAAAAACGCAGGAAATTAGGAACTTTTGACAATATTAAAGTAACTTCTGATTATAATGCTCATCATATGACCTCGCGAAACGCTTGCGTTTTAGATTTAAACATGCCCGAGAATCTATAAAAACAGCTCTGAGACCAAGTACCCCTGTTTTGTTATTGATGCGTCATCTGTCAATAAAGGTGAGGGTCCCTTTTTTGCAGATTCATGCACAATAGATTAAGATTTTTCATGAGATTTTGCGTATGCATAATATATCTGCCATATAGATTTCCAGATATCTGATGCCTTTCAAGAAAGGAAGAACAGTTAGAGTATTTGCTGGTGAATTTGTAATTATTTAAAGAAGATGATTCATATTGTTTTTTTTTAATCAAAAATTGATTACGCAAGTTGATCACATAATCTATTAATATGGTCCGCAAAAAATAAACCCAGTAAATGCAGTGGATGTATTAGGGATTATATCCTGGAAAATAGGCAACGTTGTTGCCCTCCGTTCTCAATGTCATGCTAACTGATTGCTGGGATCAGAGCAATATAATGATAAGATTTTCTTTATAAATATTCCACAATTACTTAGTTTATCCTTTTCCCCGTAATGAAGGAGTTTTGGAAATAAAAGCTTTTTACCAGATGATGAAACATTGACCCAGGTTTTAATTGGAAGACCAAACTAGTGTGTTCTACAAAAATGGTATCCATGGCTGCATTAAACGATGCAAGGAATTCGTAGCAATTAATGATTCCTATGTGTAAAAAGAATAGTATATGTACAAATGTTGTTTCTCTACTGCCATAACAAGCGATCCATTCCATTTTTGAACATCCTTGTAAAAATTTAGAATTCATTAGAATTCTTCAAATGTTGGTTTCATACACAAAGTTGTTTCATGAGGAGAGTACGAGCCCAACATTTTATTTTCAAGTTAACACCAGCCATATAAGATCAAGAATGTTTGACTTACTTAGAATAATTTTTCTTGTTCTGTGACTGCTAATCTTATATACGTTGAAAGAATAAACAGGCAATTTGGACCAAAGTGAACAGCTTACATAGTCTAACATCACAAGTGCCAATGAGGCGTTTTTTTCTCACACAAATCTAAATGTTCGACATGAAAATTTAACAGTGGTTTCTTTGATATGATAGGAGCGCATTCGAAATGAATGTTTTTTTCTTTAGAGCTCAATTGAAGCATGATATTGACTCTTATTTTCAAACTTCAATTTAAGCTACTATTACTGCACAAGAAGTAAAACCAGGCATATAAAGTCAACGTTGGAAATCTTATTATATATGTTGTAAACTGTATCAGCTTTTTTCTCCTAAAGAATATTAACTCTGTAAGCTATAAACGGGACGCCTTATTCAGGTTTCAACGGATTCCGTATACTGTCAAAATTTTCGGAATGCTTCTTTCATTTGTTTTCATGTTTTGATTTGTTTTCAGATCACATCTGAAGGTGTTCTATAATTTT
This sequence comes from Euprymna scolopes, assembly GCF_053919585.1. Taxonomy (NCBI): domain Eukaryota; kingdom Metazoa; phylum Mollusca; class Cephalopoda; order Sepiida; family Sepiolidae; genus Euprymna; species Euprymna scolopes. The sequence continues at coordinate 93,701,232 of NC_136483.1, forward strand.
ATATCTAGGGTGATGAACTGGCGTTGCCACTTGCCTGCTCGACAGCGTTTTGCAATATGCTGTACATTGCTTCCCGTGAACTATGGTAAGTTATCACTGACTAACGTTTTCCAAAATTCAAACGATTAAAATTTTCGTTACGTGCATGTATCGTATGTGTTGCCTTCGTATAGCAGTTCTTACTAGTTTCTGACCAATCTGTGAATCAATCCACCAAGACAAAGTAATATAATCCGTTTGCTACCCCTGTATAATCGACATGCAATCGAGTTTCTAGGACATCGTTTCTGTACACGGCTGAAAGTGTTTCAGCGAATACCTTGCTGCCCGATGGAACGTCTACATTATTTAACAACAGTATATATGTCCTGATCTATCCTAGGCCAATAGTGTAGCCTCTCTTTAATAGATTTCATTTCTTAAATCCCCATATGCCCCAGAGAATAGATTGAGTAATTTCTACTGCAGAGTAGCCGACATTGCTACTTCTCCGGATAGCACTTATATAAAAAAAGCTAACACATTCTCCTATTTTTAATTCTTCTTGTTCAACCAGACTTGTTTTTTTTTAATATACTAATGTAATCATACTTCTCCGCTTTCAGGGAGCCGGTGTGCTCTCTACAGTTTTTTTCATAATATACATCTTTTAGTTCCACTATTATTTTTTCATAGGTTGGTTTTGAATATTTAGGTATAAATTTTGATAAATTATCGCCGTTTCTGACGGTACATAATTAATTTTACAAATATAATCCAATACGATCACTTCATAACGTTTTTGTCTATTTGTCATGCGCGTCAGTTTTCCATTTTTTTTTCGAACAAAAAATTGTTATCAATTGTTTATGATCTGTTTGCTGAATAAACCACTTTCGTACAAAAATCAGTAATATTTTACAGCGTAGATTATTAGTGAAGTTTCTTACTTTATTTGACTGCAATTTCATTCCGCAGGCTGTAACTTTCTCTAGGATCGTGTTATTGTCTTTTAGACCCATCTTGGAATTTGTGAAGCAACACGGAATCAAATTCTTAATTTCTGTTATTCAACGCTACAATGATTTTACACTTTCTGACAAGAAGTGCCAATGACAGGTCTGCAGCCAAATGCATTTTTTAAAAACACTTTTTTAGCATTATTTTGAATATATGCTCTTTTCTTTTGAATATATGCCCTTTCTGCTATTTTTAATCAAATTTTTAACGGCGCTCTCATATATCTTTATGTATACATATATATCATAACTTACTAATCCCAAGAAAGCCTGCAGTTTTGCAACGAAATCCTTTGCGGGCTTCACACCATTACGTGCCTAGCTTTCCTTTATTTACTGTCAATAATCTGTCCTACATAGTTTGTTTTTAAGAAGAATTCACATCTTCAAAACTCAGATTCAATTCGCATTCTCCAATTCTTTTAAATACTGCGCTACCACGAGCTTTTGATTCGTATCATCATCGCTTTAAATGAACTAGCATCTAAATATGTGATTGAGTATATCACATCAGCTAACATTGTCTCCAGTCTGTCAAGGAATAAAGTAGAGTTACATTTAATACAAAAGGAATATGGTATAGTTTAAAATACTCTTCATTGTTTATTGTATTATAATTCACTGACTTTAACTTGAACGTCCGACAAATACATCTAACACCGTTTACTCTTAAGAATATATCTTCAGGAACTGGTAGGAGTTATGCACTGTCAGTCAATCATGTCATAAAATCAGCGCATAATCTGATCTTTTTGGATCATTTTATATACATTGATATAATTTGAAATATGGCCATTTTGTCGAATATAGTGTTGGAAATACTACTTTGCATTTGGATTTTCAAATATTTTTTAGCACAGGTCGACTCTTTCTGAAAAAAAACATGAGGGAATTCCCTTTTAAAATTCATCACTATTTGTCTTGTTTGCCTCACTTTATCATTAGCAATAATGCAGAAATACTTAATCGGTAATTTTCTTATATATATATATATATATATATATATATTTATATATATATTATTTTTGATGATAACTTAAGTAGAGAAGATAGCGTGCTGAAAGAAAAAGTTTATTATTGAGGAACCTATTTTTATATAATGAGGCGAGTGTATTTCGTAAATGCTCCTTAGTATTAAGAGAACACGACTGCAACAAATGAGAAGAAAAGGTAGATAAAGTAGAAGGAGGTTGTTGCACAATAGGGTATTATACAGTTATTTAGTGGAAAATGCAGACGAATAGATCGTGTCTGACTTCTGTTTTAACCTGAAGTCCGTGAGATAGATGTCTACAATCTGTATTTTCGTTCCATAGTTTATTTACGAAGATTCCTACCACATATTATATACTTGACTCGTTGTTGTTTTAGTCGTAGACTAAACGAATTTTAGTGTGTGCAGTTTGGTGTTCCTATATTTTTTCTGTACGCCCTAGAGTAGTAAGATATGGCAGTAGTCTCCAATAACTTATACATGTTTATTATTACAAAAAGGACGTCGCCATTCTTGTTTAGAACAGTAACCAGTAAATACTTCTTGTTTCTGAGGTTGTATTTGCCGAAGACCAAGAGCAGTTATAACACCCTCCTAACATTATGTTTTCGTCTGTTGTGTTCCTAAGAAAGTATACTGTGCGTATATCTCGCATGGAATTCTGACAATCTATGATGGTATGCGCAGAGTTGCTGTTGGACATTCGTCGTACATTTTTAACTGTCGCCATTTCGTACGACTACATACACACACACACACACACACACACACATATATATATATATATACCCATCAACATATATATATATACCCATCAACATACAGTACTGTTTCGCTGTTGCACAGCTTATCAGTGCGGCTAGACAGGCAACTACCTCAAGCCAGGATTGAAACCCAACCGTCTGTACGGCAGTCAAGGCTCCTAGTCATTACGCTACTGGCGGCTGCTGAACGAGTAGTGAATTTAACGATGTTTTGACATCGTCCGAAATACCTCTGCTCGATTTGTTTACACAAAGAGCGTCGCTTATATGCTAATGGTAATTCGTATATATATATATATATATATATATATATACGAACTTTAGTATCTGGTCAAGTCTAGAGGAAATAAAAAACATCTGACCGCGCAATGCGATCCATGTCATGCTGTTGGAATTTTAATACATTCGCGTTTAGTTTTTTTGTAACTTTCTGTAGTGCGGGTATGCTCACATGTCCGCCAACTCCTACTTTGGCAAATAATTTTTTTGCCCTTGAAAATTTATATTACATTTTTAAACGATTTTATTGTTCTTTAACTGCGATAACTTCATATCTAATAATTTTCTCGTAAAGTTATCAACACAGTGATTGAATTTGGATTCTCGTCTGCTTATATTTGCTTAGCGTTTCGGAATATCCCGACCATGTCTTTATCTAAGTGTTTCGACATGGCTTGGTGATTTACATTATCTGCAGGAAAACGCCCATGAAACTTTAGACTGAGTGAAGTCACTTAAATGCATGAGTACTTCATATTCTACTACAAAGTGTTGCTCCCACATTCACAACTGTTGAAGTAAATACTAAAAATCCATACACAGTTTATTATCGCAAATATATAATATTGTATATGTATACGGCAATTATACATTTTATGTGGTCATGTGCGTTTGATCGTCTGTAAGACACATTCATGTGAATATATCTGTACATTCGTTGCTTTTTTAATTAAAAGTAAACTGATCGACAATTGTCGAGTGATGGTTGTATTTTTTTCCCATTGAATAATACACCAAGACGTAAACAACACGGTCGTATTCTAATAACTGTACTTACATTTGATCCTTAAATCAATATGGTGACTGTTTACAATATCCTTAATATTTCGTATGAATCGGTCGATAATTGAGCATTCTAACAGCGAAAATCCAGATTTTATTGTTCTTAAACATAACACGTTTGTTTTACTGTATTTGAAAACAATATATTTAAAGATTTATTATTGTTGACTTTGTACCAACACTAATAAGTAGATACAATTACTTACTGATAAATTATTTAACATTAGTTTCTATTTAATCAAACAGTAATTATATTTTGAGCTTATTTTACAATTGAAAGAATAGGTTTTGTGAGTGAGTATAACGTATGTTATTGTCTCGCCATGTTATGGAAACGATATTTGCGTCATCAATGAACAGGTGTCTTTGCTTACCGACGATGCTAATATATACGTCAAACAACGGAATTGCGTAGATACCACATTTGGTCGTTGAATTATTATAGGGCAGGTCTTGGCACTTTCTGCAAAAACGAAAAATGTGGGTGGAAAACTTAGTGGTTAACAGAAAACAAATGGCAACTCCGAGCAAATAGAGAAGATTCTTACTGATAATTTTCTGTTTTACTTCGATCTTAAATATTCTTTTACATTTGTCCTTCTTTATTTTCAATGCTTCCTCCATTTTATTTGATATTAGTCTTTTGATACTTCTTTATTTTTCTATAATGTAATTTTGTCTTTACCTTTCTCTTTTAAATGCCACGTTTTATCATCTTTATAATTGCTTCTCTCTTCCCTTTTTCTTTTCAAACATTACTTTTCTTTTGAGGTTTAATCTTAGATGGAGTGGCATTATTATATATACATATTATTATATTATACATATCAAGTCTTCCTATGTTCCTTTCTCTTTCTAAAATCGACCAATAATAATTGTTCCTTTTTTTGTGTTTCTTTTCATAATCTGCGCTGGCAAGAGATTGTCATTTCCGTCTTCTATATGTATACATTATACGTCTTTCCTTTAGTTTCTTTATACTGCTAATGCATTTTTTTATCATACTAGTTTTACTTTTATTTGTTCCGCCTTGATCGAGCATCCCTGGATTTTTCTTCTTTATCGTATATGTTATCTTGTTTCTTGCAATTACTGAACTCTTTTGTCTTCAACGTTTTCATTTCTATTTTTTTCAACTTACGCAACTCTTACTTCAACACTTTATGCTTTTCTTCTCTTTATACTACGTCGGTGTCTTCTTCCGTTTATTATTATTATTATTATTATTATTATTATTATTATTATTATTATTATTATTTATATGTTTTACATTACTCTTCACAATCATCTTGTTTCTCGACTCTTCTTTTTGCTGTTTTCCTTTTTGTCTTCATTTCCTCTCCTAATTGTTGTCTAATCATACTTGTGCATACTACTGTTTGTCTTTTTTATTGTATTTCCTTATCTATTTTATCTATTTTCTCTTATTTTGTGTAATCGTTTTCCGATATATTCGTTTCTAGTTTAATTATTCTACATTTTGTCTTGACTTTACTCGTTTTCGAAACTATAGCTATTTGTTGATGTTATTATCGTTCCTCTTTATCAATAAAACAAAGCGTAGTTAGTTTATAAACTGACGTGAGAGCAGCACAGAGATCGGAAACTGTGGAATAACAATTTTAAACAGAGTCGAAAAATGTTACTTTTTTGCGCATGTTGACTTGCCATTAATACCAACGTTTTGGAACAACTATACATATATATGTGTACGATCAACCTATCCTTTTTTCTGCAAACGTCCTATTTTTCATAGTTTATATATTGCCATTCAGGGACTACTCACTTTTATCACATATTTTCAGTTTTAAGCTTGGTTTCGTAAGGTGAAATGCTATTGACTTCGACCTTTACAACGGGAAATGTGCGTATTTGACATTAAACTTCACGCAAACAAAACCGTAACAACAAAACAGTAGCATCGACTTACAATTCTTCGTGCCTCATTGAAACAGCACTCACCAAATGCGTGTTACAACGAGTTCCATCGAAGGATTCTGTTGCACGGGGATATAATATTCCCAAGCGATATCCATAGCGTTCTTATTACCATTAAGAGGGGAGACAAATTCACGCTATTGTAGTGCTTCCGAAGGTTTTCGATGCCATCCTAAATAATGTTCCAAGAATTCCAAACCCCTCACCAATCTTACACTAACCTGTTTAATGATTGATTAATTCTGGTGATCTAACGAGAATCAGTGCATCAATGTTGGTATGCTGTTTCACCCTTGTTTTGGCTCCTAAGTGTGTGACGCACATGAAAATCGATAGACATCAGATGTGGTGCAAAGTTTCTGGTGATTGTCTGATTGCGAATTGATGTGACATGAGATGTATGGTTATATACCGTTTACCTAGGTTTCGGATCTTTTAAATGGGCTAGACAAGACTTAATTCTGAAGGGTTTCCTCTCTACTGATCGAGCCAACATACATGATAAAATGCAATGTCATTTCTGTTCTATCTTGCAACCAATGTCATTAAGATATCTTTTTCTCTATGCCAATGAATATGCTTCATCATCTATCTATTTAACTTGATATTCAATTATTTTTTTCTCTGTAGAAGAAAAACGTTTCGAATAAAAATTCATTACTCACTACTAGTTTGATTTTACAGGAAATTAAGTCCACGTTCCATTAATGAAAATTATTGTTGTAATTAAACACACAAAACCTTCCGGATATTTTATTCTCCGTGAGGAAACGTCTTTTACAGAACAACTGATTTATAATGGAAACCACATGTTGTGTACAACTATTCATTTGTTTTAAAGTAGAAAGATTAGAAGAGGAGAAAACGTTGTACGATAGAGTGATATGGGGTACAAAAATAATAGAGGAACATATTTTTGCCTAAGGAATTTTTGAGTATGTTGATTAAGTGTAGGAGGCAAACATTTACTGATATTTTTCCTTTTTTTTTCTCTTACTATTTAAAAGTCATAATTGTTCAATATTTGCTGTTTCTTTTATTTTCTGAATATAAAATAACAATTGCAGATATTCACACAGTGTGTGGCAATTCCACCTGTTTTCCTGAATAAAATACTATTTCAAATGGAAATATTACAAAATTACTATTACACATTAAAACATAACATGCAACTGAGCTAGAAATACTAACACTTTAAATATTATATGGGTAGATCTACAAATATATACTGAATAAAATTGTGAATAAAAGGAAATAGACCTCGCCGTTACTCCCACTTAATTTTTATTCCTCGATTTTCTTTGCTTTTTTTAGGGTGAGGGCTTAGTCAATACGACATTGCTAAAAGGGATACAGTGTCACATAGCAAACAGAAATGTGGTAAGGTCAAGTTTAAATGGCATGGATTTTGAATATATACTCAGTATTGAATTAAGGTATATTTTCCTTCCCTTATACGTCAATTATTTGGAACAGGTTCAAGTTTGAATAATGTCCACTGCCTTTAATCACTCTTCTCTTGCATCAGATTTAGCTGATAATTATTTCTCCGCTTAGAAAAAGAGTTGTAGTTACGTGATTACAATTGTCACTAAAAATGTAAAATTAAGATGGTGATGCTATCCTCTCATAAATAATAAAGAGGCCAGTTGACAGTTAAGGAAACAAGACGATATATGAGCTCTAATTATATTTCAAAAAGTTTCTGTTGACCCCGTCTTTCACATAACAATGTGAGACAGTAACGGATAGAATGTTACGCTGGTCCATATGTTAATACGATTTAAAATCGTAAACAGTAATAGTTTCTACACGGAGTCTGGGAAATTAAGTCTCCAAGTATTTTAATTCCATTAATAGGCATTAATAAAACATGGTCTTGAAATATTACTACCGTATAAGTACTTATAATGCGTTTTAGTATTTTAGTTAATAAAAATGGGGCCTTACTTTTCGAACGACAGTAGTATATATGAGCCTATTTCAAAACAATTAAAGAACAGACAACTATGAATGCATGTTATGTATTAGGTTTTTGGAAACGCATGAAGTTACCAATGCAAAAATACTTGTATGTGTAAGCCCAATTACTGAAACAATCCTGAACAGAAGTGTGCGTTCTATCCCGACCATTATCGATGGACCAGAGGTCATCTCGTCAGCGTCAGACAAGGCCAAACTATTTGCAAAGAACTTTGCAGCTAATTCTACCCTATGCGACGAATGCCATCAACTCTCCATATGTCCTCCTATAACACAGAACAAGCTAAGTAACATACAAATATCCGTGCATGAGGTTGCCAAGCTAATCAAGAACCTAGATTCCAGTAAAGCAACTGGCCCTGATGGCATCACAATTATACTGTTAAAAAAGCTTCAACCAGAACTTGCTCCCATACTTACGAAACTATTTAAGCGCTGCCTTAAGGAGAAGTGTTTCCGCCTCCCTGGAAGACCTTATCAGTTTGCCCTGTATTTAAGAATTCAGGTGATAAGTCGTCTCCCTCTCAGTACAGACAAATAAGTCTCCTGTGTGTTATGAGTAAGTTGCTGGAATCCATATTAAATAGAGAAATAGTCAACCCCCTCACAGGAATAACCTTCTTAGTGACACACAATATGGTTTCCGCTCTGCAAGATCTACCGCAGATGTGCTGACGGTTATATCCCACAGGATTAGTGAATCTCTTGACAATGGCTTCATTTCTAGGGCAATTGCTCTCGACAAGGTATGGCATAAGGGTCTACTTCACAAGATTTCCAGCTACGGTATAACTGGAAATGTTTTCTCAATCATTAAATTATTTCTCTCCGATAGGCTCATAAGAGTAGTGGTAGATGGACAAAAATCGGAGGCCTGCAATATAAATGCTGGAGTCCCTCAGGGGTCAATCCTGGGCCACCCTCTCTTCCTGATCTACATCAATGATCTCCCTAAACACATACTTAAATCATTCGTTGACATCTATGCTGATGACACGACCATCTACGGCAACACATCAAAGGCTGTAAATGACAAAGTTCTCTCGGATTGTCTCTCCTCTGATCTTGAGAGCGTGGTTCAGTGAGGGAAGACGTAGCTGGTTACCTTTAATGCACCAAAAACTAAACTTCTATCCTTACATCACCAACGCTCTGATTCCCACCTGGCATCAATTGTGATGGATGGCTCTCGTCTGGGTGAGGTCCCGTGTTTTGACAAGTTTCTGGGATTGACCTTTACTCCTGATCTGAAATGGAACACGTACATCAAGTCTGTTGCCAGGGTCGCTGGAAAGATGGTTGGATCCTTCTACCGCTCCAGAAGATATCTCACTACTGATGGACTTCTCTATCTATATAAAAGCCAAGTACGTCCAAGGATGGAATACTGTTGCCATATCTGGGCAGGAGCTGTTAAAAACAGCCTATCCTGCTTTGACACAGTACAAAATAGACTTCCTGGCTTAGTGGGGGATGCCCTTTTCTCTACCCTGCAACCTCTCTACCACAGAAGAGACGTTGCGAGCCTATCCTTGTTTTATCGTTATGTCCATGGCAGGTGCTCGTCTGAACTCCAATCTCTGGTCCCCCTTCGCCAATCTTTCACGAAAAACACCCGCTTAGCTGATTCCACTGTGAAAATTTTCCCCCACTCTATATCTGTGCCTAAATCAAAACGCGGATTCCATGAACGAAGCTTCTTTCTTAGAACTGCACGCCTGTGGAACTCTGTTCCGTCTGCCTGCTTCCCACCGGAATACAACTTGGATATCTTCAAGTCCAATGTTAACAAATTCCTAATGAACCGCCCCCTGAAGTAAACACTCAAATCTCGACACTAACGTAATGTACTTGCAATAATCCTTATCCGTGAGTGGCTTCCGGGCCTTGATAAGTGGTGATCACTGTGTAAAAAAATGTGTGTATAGCGTATAATACTTACAAATGCGTTTATAGTGATTGTTTAGACCACTGTTCTGTTCGTGAGTAATACTCCATAAGTTTCTGTTTATGCCTCCTTTGACTTTTGTTTAGTTGTATATTTTCGAAATCAAGAATATTTTTGTCGAACTCAGGTATCCTTCTGCCGATGTCGGGAATCTGTACCGAATTTTAGACGAAACCTTGTATTTAATTCGTATAGTAGGGTAGCGTGCAGTCTTTTTTTAAGCTATGATTGTGTGGAAATAATAAATAACTCGCAGTTGTATTTTGAGTGTCGTTTGCACTGAGGACTAGTCCTTTAAGTTCCAGAAGAGTATAAGTCACAACTGAATTTTGAAATAGCGTGAACCGGGGTAATTCCACTCACGGAGTAATTAAACCTCTTTACATATAATAAGAAACAACTGCTGTCAGGAGTGCTGTTTTATCCCTAACTTGAGTTGTATATTAAATAGAGATGCTTTCCTTGAATTGTATTCTTATTCTAGAAGGCATGTTAATGGAAAATTTGATTGCTTCAAGCTTGAAAACATCATCCTACTCAATCCATCACGTACGTACATCTTTCGCAATTTTAGTGATGAAATCATAGAGTCAAGATATTGATTTCTTAATCTGATACATGTTATACGAATTTGTTCCCTTTTTTTTCTTCAGTTTGAAACACTCAATCTCTGTATTTCATGCCTAGAATAGTCAACAGGTGGGTTTTATCATATATGCCTCCTGGGGGAAATACACCCCTTAGGAGGCGGGTTGAATTTCCCAGCAGTCATTCTGTGGAGTCCTACAGCCGTGTTCTAGCAAAAAACAGTTGCTAGCATATATGGGGTGAGTCTGACATCTGCTGGATTTATTCAGAGGATGGCACAAGGAGAGGAAGAACGGCAACCTAAAAGAGCAAAACTCGGGCCAGCCAAAAGGAGGAAGGGAAAGGGGAAGAAATCAAGAGTGGAAATATCTGCTGATGATGAGTGTGAGCTAGAGTTTAATTGTAACACTGAAAGTGATGAAGATTGGCAGTCTAAACGGTCAGCCTGTGTTGGCAATGACGATGAAGATGAAACTTTCTCAGCAAGAAAGCAGAAAGTAAAGAGAAATGGCGAGCGAAAGAAACACGCTAGCTTCTATGATGACGATTCACAAATCGAGGACAGTGATGAGGGCTGGTCAAACCAGTCACCCCATGATGATGATGACGACAACGATGAACAAACTTCATCAAACCAGTCAAGAAAACTCTTCGAAAGATTTTCCGTCAAACAATAGCCTAGGCTTCCTTGTGTGGGGTGTAGAGCTTGCTTTGTTCATGTTAGGTGCCTTTGAAAAGACAGTGTAGGCCAATTATATTGTTACCCTTTTAATGCTCAAAGGAGGCAAAAGGAATGAAAGGAAGATGGGAGGTGGAATTGACCCTTTTTTCGTAAATATTAACATTGATTTAAAACAGGTTTTTCCACTGACTCTGTTACATGAGTTCAGTTTTTTTACATTGTAAACTGTTTTGACCTATATATATATATATATATATATATATATATATATATATATATGTATATGTGTGTGTGTCTGTCTGTCTGTGTGTGTGTCTGTGTGTGTGTCTGTGTGTGTTAAATTGTAGTAAAAACTATTATTTTGTCTTTGGCAGCCATTTTTGCAAAGTTGCGGTGGAATTACCGCTGTTTACCCTACTTAAGCTACTTAGACATGGGTCCTTGCGTACTTAAAAAACGTACTTGGTCAACAAAACTATACGAAAGCCAAGATAAACAAAGCCTCAAAAACAGTACATCTAAACTTTGTGGAAAATGTAATGAATTATCTAATTTACCTCTAACAGAAGAGAGTAATCAGTTTCTCCCTAAAATGCAAAATCAGTCAGTAATGTTGGAGTAAGTCATTTCGTTCGAATTATGAAAAGCCGGAGAAAATATTTAAAAAATATAATACATTTTTAAAAATCAATAGAACATGGAATCGAGGAGAACGGATATGCCCCTGAAAAACGTAAAATAAAGTCTTAACAGCTTTCATCGTGAACATCACTCAGACGTTTATATTTAAAAAAATGCGCATACATTACCTGAGATGATTATTAAAGAAGAAAATGTAAGTGACACCGGTGACGATAGGAGCACTATAATATTTTTCAAATATAATTGAATGAAAACTTGTAAAAATTGCAATGCACGTGATGATGGGTCAAATAAAGAAAATTACAATATGTGAAAAGGAAAATCCTCGAGTGCAGAAACAATCACATATAATCATACATCACGTCTACAAAAATAGAAACAAACACATCGTATGCAAGTTCTTCTAAAAATACCAGTACGGGTGGCACACATGAAAAATATAAGAAATGGCAGTAAGAGGTTTAGATAAACGAAGACCGCGTGATAAAGTAATCGCCGTAATCTTCTCCTGTAATGGTGCACAGAATACTGAAGTATTTAGACAGCTTTTTTCTGACTCAAATTCTAAAGTATTACTTTATGTAAGAAATCATTAGTAAACGGTAATATCGAAAATATATATTAGTTAATAACGATGATCGAAAGAGAACAGACGGTTCAAAATTTTGGGAGATTTCTTGGACTGCAAGAAAAACCTGTTTTATAGCAGTATACTATTATAGATAGTCACTCGTGGGCAAGGATCTTATGAGTAAATACAGTGGATCCGAATATAAGAGAGTCGTCGAGATCCAATAACAATTATCTTACATCCGAGTTTGCTCAACTGTACAGGGTTGGTCTATTTTGTTTAGGTAAGTATTGGAACACTTCATATAACGATTTTTACGTAGAGAACACAAGTTTATTTTACAGTTACAGGCATAAAAACAGACAAATTACCTTCCAGCCAGTTTTACCAAATAATTCAGTCGAAAATTATTTTTTCTTAAAAACACTCAGTCATTTTTGATTGTACAAAAATCTTTTTGTTAACATCGTAATCACTTTCATACATTCCATAAATAAGTGTCAATATGCCATAAGGGTTACTGCTTTTTTTCTTCAAAGTAGGCTGTCAGAATTTCAAGCGTATTTAATGCTACCAGAGGATTAGGCACTGCTTTGTCATTTTCAGAAACTTTAGAATTTACGCCTTCAGCATCAGCATTTTCGTCAAAATCTTTATCATCCAGTTTTATACCATGTGTGATGTCCGTGCCACTAAGCCCTCCGTAATATTGTCTACTGTCATCGAAGTTGATATATTCGTCAAAATCTTTTTGCTCAATGCCCGATGTAGGAGAAAAATTTTCTTCGAGTATTTCTCCCACTTTAGCCTGTGATGCAATGAAAAGGCCGACCGTTTAAAAAAAATAATGCATTGTTGAGAGTTTGACCATAAAATGTTCTCGTTTAATTATGTGCACGGCCTTCCAAACAGTGATCTTCTTGGCCACTTCGGACGGCGGCACTGGCGATGAAGCATCGATCCCCGCGATTTGCTTTCGAACAACTTCCTGACGATAATACGCTTTGAATGAACGAATGATGCGTTGATCCAAAGATTGAATGTGACTGGTCGTATTTGGTGCACGAGCGACAAGTTTATGTTTGACAAATTTGTACCCGTCAGTAATAATGGCAAGTGGCATTGCCCACAAGCAATATTTTTTCGATTAATTATCTTCAAACGTCAGTAAACAGCTAAGTAGTCATCCAGGCTTTACGATTAGCGAAGTAAGAAATGGGTATAGTTTTTTATACTTTTAATGTAGCGTGGCTTTGCCGACTTACAAACAACCGCAGCTTTAACTGAAACATCGTTAGTCTGTCCTTGGGAACTTGTGTTCTATTTGACTGTTCGTCGCAGGAAAACCACCAAGATTCAGATGGTATGGCTTTGTGTGAAAAATCACAGTTCCAAGGATATTTTGAATTAAATCCACGAGAAAGCTGCAGAAAACTATTTGTCACCCATTCGTAGGCAGATCTACTGCCGTTCATTCGCCGTGTAATTATTTGAATAAAACGTTATTGGCCGGCTAACAGTGCATAAGCCAGCAATTGCTCGGTTCGAAACAAACTTCAAGATTTAACGGCCCGTTGTGATGCGTTCTGCATATGACGTGATGGATACGGTTGTTTCATGAGCACATGTAAACCATTGTGTAAATGTTTCCTTAACGTCTTTTTGCACGGATTGGCGCTTTCGTTTGCGATTAGTGTTTCCGTTCATTTGCATGCAAGGTCTGAGATCGTCTTCCTTCTTGAGACTTTTTGCTACTGTTGAATAACCGATTCCGTACGTTTGAACCGCAGTGGCCAGTTTGAGTTTCTTCACTTTGACATTGTCGATGAGCCCCAACTGTTCAGACGCCAAAATCACTAATCGCAATGGTCGGAAGCACAATTTTCCGTGGCAAAATTAACAAGCTTGAAGTGTTAAAAGGAACGATCTCTCGCCTCCCACACATAAAAACAATTTGTCGGTATATTCTCACTGGCAGTATTTAACTATACAAAAATAAGCTGTCCTTCAGTTTCCCATTGACACGCATAAAATTACTTTGAAGGAATAAAAAATCGTCTTACCACGCCCAAAATTTCGGGTGTTTTGATAAGCTGAACTTCGACATATTCAAATTACGACGCGGTCGAATTTGGGCATATGTCGCCTTTGCGTTCCCGATCGGTAGAATTTCGAGTTTACGTCTCGCACACGCCACCCTTGGCCGCTTGTTTCCATGACTATTTTCACAAAACATTTGACTCAACAATACGCTAGCTCAGTTCTGCTTGATTGATTTACGACATCACATTCTCACTCCAAACGAACTTCCTTATATCGGGGAGGACGGAACCAGAGAATATTTCTATTATATCAAGGTTTCTCTTATGTAAGGGATTCTTATATTCGGTTCTAATTCATATATATATATATATATATATATATATATATATATATATATGGGTGGGTACATATATTATTAAAAATATTTCAATTTGTTATTGGTTTATAATCATGTTATAGACAAATTATTGCGTAATATCCAAACTCATAATGCTATGTGCATGTCAGAATCTAATCGAAATATTTATCAATATTAAAATTTAATAATACACACCGGCACAAACACAAGCATACACACACACATATATATTACACGTTATTACACATGATTAGACGTTTGTTCTTATACAAAATAGAATTTTCTTACCTAATCTATATGAATGAAATACTAGACGTATGTGTGTATAAAGATTGAGCAAGAAAACTGTAACACCTCTGAAATTAACAGGAAATAGTCATTATACACCAAGAATGGTTTGTAATGCATAAAATATTTGTTTGGGTTAATCATTATCGAATACAGATTATATCTGCATGTTGAAATGCGAAAGTCTCTACTGGCCGACATGTTTATACTTCTTTCTCTGCATGCGCACATAAATTAATTCCTTCAAGACTCCAAGAGCTCCTCTTTAGATTTAATTATCTAGGTCTCGATACCAACATCGATAGAGAACGTAGCTGGGACGCGAAATGTTTTGGTTTTGATTCTAGCTGATGGAAGTAAGGCATTTTTTAAAAACTTTTTTAATGCCATCATGCCTTATAATTATGCATGTGAATATCTGCATGGTTTTAAATATATTTAAACCTATTTTAGGACAGGCGGAATCAAAATATGTATTTAAAGGCTTGAGAAATAAAACTTCTTTTTTAATTTCTTACGGGTATTTTTGGACAATTATTTTTGTCGGAAACCAGCTACTTATTTTTTTTTTACATAGGCATCACCACATTAGCAAGGCCAAGAGGCCACTCAAGGATAAGGGTTAAAGAGTGTAGAGTAGTCAAAAGGACAATATAGTAATCATTAGTAATGAAAATTTGGTAAATTTGATAACTTATATGGAACAGCTCATCAAGAACTTATTTACGTTAGACTTGAAGACAGCCATATTGTAGTCAGCCAGAAAGCAGGAAAACGGAAGACAATTCCACAGGCGTGCAGTTCTAAGAAAGAAGCTTTGTTCATGGAATCTACGTTTAGGTTTAGGCACAGATAAAGAGTGGGGGGAGTATTGATAGTGTTATACAGCTAGACGAGTGTTTCTTGTGAAGGTTTTGCGAGGGGGGCATAGATTGAAGCTCAGTCGAACACTTTCCATGAAAATAACGATACATCAGAGACAAACTCGCAACATCTCTTCTGTGAGATAGAGGTACTTATGTATGAGGACAGAATATTCAAATATACCAGATACAACGTGACAAGGCAGGGTACTTCTGCTAGTCAGAATAAATGTTCGTATATTGAATATGTCATTATTTTTCAAGCAGCCTTACAGACAGTCGTATTTAAGATATTTTTGGCGATCACGTTTTGATTCTGTTTCTTTTTTAGATGTGATTTGTAGTTCAGATATGATGCTAGTTTATTCATCGATATTTTTATACTTTCTTTCAATGATCGGATATCAGACTCTATTTTAAAGTCACAATTCTTAGTTGTTTAAAATCGTTTCTTTGTCGTCTTGGTTTGGGAAATTATTATTTCTGAATAGAAAACAAGTTCTATTTGTAGATTTGTGTGCCTCACAAAATTGTTTTCTTTTTGATAATATTATTAATTTCATAGTTGTTTCGTTATTTCATTCGTTGTAATAATATATCATTCCCTATTTTCACTGAACCGGCTGTGACGTATGGAAAAGCATCTAAGGTCAAATAAGATTTTAAGTCGTCGTAAATTTCATGAGATATTGATTTCATTGTGTATCCATTGGTTGAAAAGAAATAAAAGAAATCGATCAACAACAAATATACGTACTTTTGGTAGGAGAGATATTTTGGAAAAGAGTCTCTGAAATTTTAACTTTTCCTGTCCTCTAATGAGAAATATATAATGAAAATTAAAAAAGGAAAGATTGTTTCATGGTATTATAACTTTAGTTTCCTATTTGTTATTGTATTTACTTATGTAGAAAGAGGATTAAAAATATGGTTCGTTTATTTTCGAAACTTTTATGTCGCTATTAATAACCGCACTATGTAATAATACTAACTTTAGTACTACTAGTAAAAATAATATAACTAAATAATAATAATACTATAAAGGCGCCCGGCCTGGTGGGGTCGTAAGATACGCTTAAATATATTTATTTCATGCAAATCTGGTATTTATCTATCTAGCTACTATTGTAGAGAAAGAACTCTGCCAGTGGCTGAGAGTATGTGTGTGTGGAGGGAGTGGGATTAATTCCCAACTGATGCAAAAAGTGCAGAGCCGATTTTTATATAAAAAAGGTTGTGTATGTTTTGCAGTAGTTCGTGATTGATTTTGTATCGGAATGTTTTGATGAGCATCGATAATCAACAATACAATGAAATTTAGATTTGTTTTAAAGGTTTACATATTAACAATTGTTTTAATCGACTAGAGGCCTATAAAAGGAGAGGTCACAAATAATGCAATCTTTTTTTCACCTGAGGCAGCTTTGCAATTTCGCGTTATGGAAAAGATGCAGTTTGGAAAAATTGTTGACAAAGACACAAAAGCATAAACAGAGTGAGTTTTTAGTATTAGATTTTTTGGAAGAGACAAAGGAAGTAATCTGAAAATTTTAATGCTTATTTTACAGAATAAGAGTGTATAAAATGTAATCCATTATGCTTTATTACATTTAAATAATACGAATTAAAGTTTTAAAGGAAATACTACCGAAGTGGTCCTAAATAGTTTACGTGCGTCTCAATTTGAGAACTACCAATGCACTTGCTTTTAAAAAAGCGATGCAGATAGAACCCCATTAATAGTTAGAAGACATATATTTCACTTTCATAAATTAAAACAATAATTTTGAAACAATAAGCTATAATTGTTTAAAGTTTACATTCTACGGGCTATATTACAAACCACAAAAAAAGGAGCGGAAAAAAGAGAAACTAATAATCTGGTTAGTGCATAGTTAAAAAAAATTGTTTTGTAATATATCCCAATCATCACTATGTAAATATTCTTGATAGGCTCTCTCTCCCTCTCCCTCTGATCTATTCTGTGTTTTCACTATTTTTTTCATAAGCACGTACACACGAATATATATATATATATATATATATATATATATATATATATATATATACATATACATATTGGAATCCAAGATGGTTCCTGGATGTGTTTAAATCTCTCACCCGGTAGAGATACTCAGTTTCTACATAAATGATTGTGAAAGATTGCAATCTTGCTTTCTCTGAATATAAAAAGATGTTATTTATAATTAGTAAAACAAATAAAATAAAAAATACAATGGAAGCAGTGTTAGGGAAATAAAAACTAAAACAGGCAACTAGTATTTGCGAAACGTGCACGATATCAATTGTTTGCACTATCTCAACTGTTTTCTGCCAGCACCTACATTTGGTGTTCTGAGGTTTTTCAATTTCCTTATTTCTTCTGGCATTGAAAAAGCTTAAGACTCGTAGTTGCCTTTGTGCCTAGATACGTATGTTTCAACACTGATTATTGCGAAACATGAAAAATTAATGTCTGTCTCTTGGTATAAACTAATTATAATACACACAGAAACACACACACAAACACACGCCTGTCCTGCCTTGATAGGGTTCAAAATAGACTTCGTGGCCTGGTGGGAGATGTCCGTTTCTCTTCGCTGCAACCTCTATCTCACAGAAGAGATGTTGCGAGTTTGTCTCTTCTTTATCGTTATTTTCATGGAAAGTGTTCGACTGAGCTTCAATCTATGGTCCCCCTCGCCAAACTTTCACAAGAAACATTAGACTAGCTGAAAACATTATCAATAATTTTCCACACTCTTTATCTGTGCCTAAACCTAAACATAGATTCCATGATCAAAGCTTCTTTCTTAGAACTGTACACCTGTGGAATTGTCTTCCGTTTTCCTGCTTTCCAGCTGTCTATAATTTGGTTGTCTTCAAGTCCAACGTGAACGAGTTTCTGATGAGCCGTTCCACTTAAGTTAACAAATTTACAGAACTTCCATTACTATCGATCACTATATTGTCCTTTTGACTACTCTACGCATTTTAACCCTTATCCTTGAGTGACCTATCTGCCTTGATAAGTTGTGACGCCTATGTAAAAAACATATATATATATATATACATACATATATATGATTAGTTTTTTTGAAAAATAAAAAAAGCAGAGTGCTCAATTAAAATGAAATCTGAAATATAAGAGCGTATTTATATATTGTGTACAGAAACTTGTTAGATGAGACAATCATTGGGACCGTCGGTTTCAAAGCCGATAATTAGGACTGTTTAAAATATCCTTATCAATCTCTCTTCAGCCAATATTCGTTAGCCAATATTCGTCTGACGAATGTTGACTGAAGAGAGCTTGATAAGGATATCTTAAACGGTCCTAATTATCGGGCTTGAAACTGACGGTACCAATGACTTGTCTCATCTAACAACTTTCTGTACACAGTATATATATATATATATAGTTTTTTTTAATACAAAATTTAATTTTCAATATAGTAAATTATGAAAAATTGAAAAATACAACACATCATCTAATAAGTAAATACTTTATCTAAGATCAAATATGCAGGGAAGAATGTGGGAGAAAACCAACCGTTTCTTCTTTTCCTTGAATCATACAAAAACCGTTAAGTACAAAGATTAATACTTGCCCAACAGAGGAAGTAATATGTATGAGGTTTATTTTCTAGAACCAAACTATATTTCTATCAAAGTAGAAAAAGCTTTTCCTAAGTAAATCTGTTGTGCAAATGTTTACTCCTAGTTAAGTAAGTTAACCCAAACTGGTCCGATGTTATTAAACCCTTTGATTATAACGGAAACTAAATTGCTGACGTGGAATAAATATTTGACAATCCATTCAAGATGCGAATGCACATGCCACTTCGATGACGACAGATCTCGAAAGAAGAGGCAGATGCCGTAGATGAACCGCGAGTAGTTGAGAAATGGGAAATTAGAAAGGTGTGTAGGAGGGGAATTTCGGTCGATGTCGGGGAAAGGTTAAGACGTCTGTTCGCGAATGTCTACCCCTTGATTGGCTCTCGTGTTTCTAATCCATCACCATGTTGACGTCGTGTGACAGCGTCGCGCTGGGATTCAACACAGGGGTCAACACTGAATATGTCAGAGGAGCAGCAAGGAAGAAATATGCCTGATGTAAACTGTGCATGTTTGTCTGTAACTTGGCATGGCGTGTGCCTCGCACGTGGCCCCTTCTTTCTTTCAATTGCTATTGTTTTAAAGTCCTTTCCTACGTTTAGCCAACTCGTTGAGTCACTGATAGCGATTCTCTAACCGCCTCGGATTTAAAGTGATTTCTTAGAAAAATTATCTGGATTGAAATAAATTCCCTATGAGAAAAAATTATGTGTGTGCTTTTAAGGATACGGCTGTTTTACTAGAATCATGTGGAAAGGGATAACCCAAAAAGAAAGGAAAGTTTGATAAAAAAAAGAGAGATTGAGATATATAAATAATAAAGAACATATTAAGAGAAGGAGGAAGAATTAGAAACTTACAGAATAAAGGTCTATATAAAAACACTGAAAAAAAGAAAAATGATGAATAGAGAAATATTGATATACACAGAAAAAAACGAAAGAAAAAGAGTGAAAATGCCCTTCTCATCTTTCTTAGCCGTTTAGGAAAAGCGTGTTTGCCTGTAGTCTAAAAGATGTAGAGAGCACACATCGGATTGTTGATGTAGCGAGACGGGATATTTGATAATGTAACAATCTACGTTAGCTTTCTTCCACATTGACGCCAATTTTTTTTTATTTCTATATATTTAAAAACACCTTTTTTTTAAACAAAAAAGTTTGGCGTGTTACCCCAATATACAAATGAAAACATATTCTTACGTGTATTATGCTGGTGATAACAACAGATACTCCAGTGATGGGAAGATTAACTCGCGTTTGTAAAAGATTCTCTCAACGCATCGGTAAGGATACACACACATATACCCACACACAAACATACATACACACGCTGGCCATGGATGTGATATTACACTATATTCGATGGTGAGGCCCCAGCTTGCGGGGTTGGTGAGTGTGGAGCCACCCCTTAATTGGCATTGCCCCCAGGCCCACTCTGACCAGAGTGGTAGTACCTGTTAGGGTCCCAACTATGGGTAAAATAGAAAGCGACTTGCAATAAAACAAATATATTCTATTAAAAAAAGCATTGTCTTCAAAATCACTAGATTCAGCATTAAATAACCTGAAAAGGGTTGATATGCCGTAAAACAAAAATAACCAACAACCAACCAACCTACATACACACACACAAATATATATATATATATATATATATGAATTCGCAAAAAACATTTAAGATATCGGTTAGGTGTTTGAAGCATTTCTCTCACAGAAAGTTGTCGAGATGCTTAAAAAATGTAAGTCGGTAGTCGAGAGGTGTTAAGAGTATGATCGATGATACGGAATTTGTTCAACTTCTCCCAGGTTGGTTTTGTAACATGTGGTCAAGCATTTCCACGGAAAAAAATATTGGACCCTATATTGTGGACTAATGCTAGGTGTGGTTGTTGACGTTTCTGACACATTTCCTCCGTGTTTTTACAGTACTCCTCCGCCGAAATAGTATTGTATTTATTGAAAAGGCTGTGGTGAATGAGATTGGTCGCATACCACCAAACAGTCAACATAACATTTTTTGGTGCTACTCTGAATTCATGAAATATCGTCGAGTTTCACCGGCGTCTAACCACTAAGCTATGCGTGGCTAGTTGTTGTAAATCTCTCACTTCTCATCACAAGTCACAAGCCGGACGAGAAATGGTCGTAATTGTTGCATAAAAGAACGAACAAAAAAATGACATTAAATAACGGAGGTTCTTTTGGTTATCGTTCAGTTCGCGCAACACCTATTTATAAATATTTTTTTTATCTTTCCAATCTTTCACAAGTTGTTGGAAATAATTTGGTAGGTTACGTCTAATTCAGGCGCAAGTTCTTGGAGTGTTGTGCGTGGTTTATTTTTTTATAAAGCTCTTAATTTATCGTTCTCAAAACCCGCTAGCCGGCTACTACGCTAATTCTCTCCAAGACTCCCGTTGCCGCACGAAAATTACATAAACAACCTTTGGTTTTCCATTCAGTCATGGTTCCTGAACTAAAAGCGTCGTTGATGTCGCGAGTTGTTTCACCAACTTTTCGCCGTAGCTAATATTCAAATGAGAAAAAGTGTGCTTTTTTTCATCTTGTATTCAAACTATTAGATAGGGCGAATGACGCTCCTTTTCATGCAATATTAAGTAAAGGGATAATAACGAAAACATAGGAAACTATAGCATTTGAAAACAAAATTAAAAATTCCGAAGATTTTTCTACTCGACGTTATATATATATATATATATATATATATATATATATATATATATATGTATATATATATATGTATATATATATATGTATTGTTTTCGTATTCATATTATAACACCCTTTTCTTTATTTATAAAATAAATACAACTATGTTATATATGGGTTGTGATATTACATTCAGCGGCAAAATATCTAGCTATTTTGCATGTTATTTTAAATATATATTTTAATTAATTCCCTATTAGTTTTTTGTCTTTTTTTTTACTTGAACATATTTCCTTAACTATTACGTGTAAATATATTTATGAAGATATCCTACATAATTTATACTTGCGGAATAGTTGGGTAGAAGATTATAATAAAAACAAACCTATTCATATACATATATATATATGTATATGTATATATATATATATATAACTACTTAATTTACTCACATAAAATTAATATACGAAAGTATAGATTTATGCGTAAACTTAAACTATTTACTTCAAAAGTCTTCAATACGTAGGTAAAGCTAGTTAGTATGTTATAAAATGTATATGGCGATTAAGCTACACTAAATATTCCGCGTTTCATCCACTATAGGATTCTTCAGGCTTATGCGCGAATTCTGTGGTTGTTTGTCGTTTTTATATGCGCATCTTCTATTGAGATTTTAGTTAGCCAATCAGCTTTCTAGTATCCACCGCGCCCTTCCTATCAGCAAATGAGCATGCATTTATTGGACAAAGGCCTATTTGACCTATGGTTGACCTGCTTCTTTGTGTATGCTCGATTTAGTCTGGATATTTAGTTTCTTGATCTGCTTTAAATCTAGGTTAGTGTTTTTTACACTTCTTATTAATGTTAGTTTATATATAATATATATATATGTGTGCCCACACATATAAGCATATATATATATATATACACACACACATATATATATATATATATACATACATATATGTGTGATCGTTTATGTGTATTCATGTTTATTTAATTTATTTATTTGTCTATTTCTATTGTTTTGTTAGTTTAAAAACTATTTTGTATCGCTATCCTAGAGTAAATTTTATCTTGTGAACACAGTTGTTTTCTATTTCTCTTCTAAAGTTTAATAGATGTTGGGGGGTCTTTAAAGTACAGGATAGCAAATTTTTCATGAAGGCATAATCTACATGGGTCGTCTAGGTCCCTACACGTGGTAGCTTTTCTTTTGTTTTCCATTCGACTAACTCCGAATGTCCGTTTTCATTGAGTTCCCAGTATTTTTTGCTAGTGTTGTTTTCATACGGTGTTTTTTTTATTGTTGAATGCACTTTTGTGGTCATAGTATCGAGTTTTTAAATCTAATGAATCATAACTACGTAATATTTATTGTTATTCGGGTTTTCTTTCGCAAATATTTTGGCCTGGTAAACTAAGCTTTTGATTAGACATTTATTTTGAAGTGGGTAAAGTGTGCGGTGTCTACAGTTGCATTTATCTTGTTCGTTATTAGTATGTTTAATTATAGTATCGTTGTTCTTGTCCGGGGTTGGTTTATTATTATTATTATTATTATTATTATTATTATTATTATTATTATTATTATTATTATTATTATTTCTACTAGTGTTAGTTGTATTTTTGTCATGGTGTCTACTTTTTTATTGTTTATTTTGTTGTTGTTTACATTGCTTGTAGTTAATATTTTGTTATTATGTGCTTTAATTATCATCTCTAAATTTTTGCAAAAACTGTAGGATAACTTTAAGGCATTGTATTGAAAATTTTGTGTAAGGGGTTGGTTGAGGGAAAGTGTTTTTCAATAAGGTCTAGAAATTTCTTGCCAAGTTTTATTTTTAACATTTGAGTGTATGGGGCCGTATACCAAATTATAGTTCTTTTTCTTCTATTTTTAATTTTATTATAGTTATTGGCGTTGTGTTGCTTATATTTGATATCGATATTTTTGTATCCACTATTTTTTAGGGCTGTTTCATAGATATTGGTTGACCTGTTAAATGCATCTTCATCGCTTGAGTTATTACGGAGCCTACTTATGATCGAGTTAGGAATCTGTTTTATAACTGATGACGGGGGATTGGATGTAGGGTTTACGTATATTGGAGTAGCGTTATTTTTAAGTAGGGTTCATATGTGTTTTTATCTAAATTTACTGTGATGTCCAGGAAGGTTGTTATTTTTATGTTAGATGATACGTCTGCATTTAGGCCTAATTGGTTCATTTCCTTGTGTATGATTTTCTTAAAGTTATCTCCCTTGACTTTGTTGGAGATTTTTCTTATAGCTAGTCCGTCATCTCTATATAGGCCGATATCCGTAGTATCAAATATACTTGTGAGGGTATATAGAATGAATAATCCCACAAGATCTGATGCATCTGCAGAGTCCCTGGTATCCATCGCCAAATCAAACGAATTTTTCATTTTAGTTTTTATCTATTGGTTATTTTTATTTATTAGAACTGATTTTCTACATTTTTTAATGATATTGATTTCTCCCGAAGATATATCAGTGTATGCCACGGCAAATTCTAGGTATCGGATCCCTATAGTTTATATTTTGCTCTATGTTACTTTTGGTTATTCGCTAAGCTGAAGAGAAAAATTGACGGGCCTTATAGATTGCCATTGTTTGTCAAAAGAAGAGATGAAAGAGGCTTAGACGAAGGTCATTTATCCGCTTACAAAACGATTCCAGATATTGCTTAAACGGTACAAGTACATTGTAGCCGAATGTAATTACTTCGTAGTGACTTAGAGCTTCATGACTATACTATCAGTAAAATTGCCCACACAATGAAGTATGAAAAATTATTAAAGACCCCTTGTATATATTTGGTAAGGTGATTGTTATGTTAAAATTAAAATTGAAAATTCCGTATCTGTTTCATAAGAAGGAACACAACAAAGCAAATAATGTATACGATCGTTTCGGAAACGATGTTCTTATTACAATAGACATTGAGTCAAGGACAATAATTTTGTACATATAGATAAAAAACAACTATATGCCAAAATTATTGTCCTTCACTTAATGTGAATGTCATAGAAAACATTATTTTTCCGTGCATGTGTATAAAAGTGTGATATGTGTGCGCATGTGTGTCTGTGTGTCTCTGTGTGTATCAGCCAAATAGATTCATAAGTTTTGATATTGATAAGAGTGGGACGAGGTTCTGACATGCACTTTACATTATGAGTTTGTAAATCACGTATTAATTCGTCTATAACATTATTATAACCAATAAGAACATGAAATATTATTTTTAATAATATTTATATATATATAATATATATATTATATATATATAACTACTTCATTTACTCACATAAAATTAATATACGAAAGTATAGATTTATGCGTAAACTTTAATATTTACTTCAAAAGTGCTCAATACGTAGGTAGAGCTAGTTAGTGCTTTATAAAATATATATGGCGATTAACCGACACTGAATATTCGGCGTTTCACCCACTCTAGGATTCGTCAGAAGCCTGACGAATCCTAGAGTGGATGAAACGCCGAATATTCAGTGTAGCTTAAGCGCCATATATATTTTATAAATTACTATTTTTATATATATATATATATATATATATACATATATATATATATATATATATATATATATATATATATATATCAAGCCGAACGTCCATGTGTGTGTGTCTGGTCACGAATAGGTTTCTATATGGTTGACTATTATAGAAAACTGATCACATATAATGATAGAAGACGTATCGAGACAAAGGAATGGATATGTTTGATCTGGCATAATGAACATTCATTAAAATAGTGGGATCTGCGTACGGGCGTGTCCACAAAGTATGGAAATAAACAAAATTAAAAATAAAAAAAAAACGTTTAGAAGCGTTTTTGATATAGATGTACATAATAATACTTTGATAAGAATGTTTTAACTTAAATAGGAACGGCATAATAAAATTATGGGGTCTGCGTTCGCGCCTGGCCTTCAAAGAATGGAAATAGGAACTATTCTAATAAAGACTTTCATATCTATCTGCGTAAGTATACTTTGATAATTATGTTTCAGTTTGAAGAAATATGGGATAATAAAATCATGGGATGTTCGTTTGTGCTTGAACTCCATAGACTGGAAAGATGTCACACCTTTTTTATATAGATCAACATAATATTGTGATAAGTGTTTTAGTGTGAACAGGTATTGTATAAAACATTATGGGTTTTATCTATTTTATTGTTACTTTCAGCATATTTTGCTTTCGTTGTGATACCCCCAAATTCAATGCAAATTTATAACCCTTCCTTTTCATAACCTATCATACTTTCATAAATCAGAGTTCACTTTCTGTAGGCTGTTTTTGAACCCAGTCAGCAAATAGTTAAGCAAAACATGTTAAAAAACACTTTGAAAAAAGAGTTAAAAACTTATTTAATATGAAAAGGAAACACTTAATAAGCGGATAGTCCTTAATCCGCGGAGTTTCGAAGAAATACCGTTCTTCTCATCAGAGGGTAGGAATTAGAAAAATTGGGGATCGGAGTTCACATACAAATATATTTGATGAAACTGCAATGAGTCAAAGATCTTACTTGATAACAACAACTGAAGTAGATTGAATATGGTGAATAACAAGGTGAGTTTACGTAATTAGATAGTCAGGTGAAAGGTAAGGTATTCAATGACGGTAAAATCACAAAATGTAAGTCCAAGAAAGTTAATTTTATTTTCCATTCGCACAAGTAAAACCCAAGGAAATCGCATAATTGGAAGATGGTCCAAAATAATACAAAAGGCCGAAATTCGTGGAATAATTCACAAATACGTACAAGAAAAACGGGGAAAATTACAATAATAATAAAAGAAAAATAAGAGGTGCTTTTAACACGGCTGCCTAGAACAATTTTATTTTAATTTCTATATCATTATATATATATATATATATATATATATATATAAGTATATATATATATGTGTGTATATATGCATATATATATATGTATATATAAATATATATATATATATATATGTATATATATGCATATAAATGTATATACCGATTTGTGTATATATATATACATATACATATATATGTATATATATAAATATATATATGTATATATATGTAAATATATGTATATATATATGTACATATGTATATATATGTATATATATACCGATTTGTATATATATATATATACACACACACACATATATATATATATATATATATATATATATATATATATATATATATATATATATATATATATATACAAATCGGTTTTCTTTAACATATTATACTTTACAATGCCCGATCTCTATATTAATATAGTTTTTGCAAAACAAAATTATTATCAGAGAAATGGAATTTTATTCGTACTTTATTCAGTTAGACACGGTTCTGGCAGTCTGTACATCGAATTTACTTTTTAGATGAGTCTTTAAATATTTATATTGATTTGTTGGATATGCAATGTGCAATTCTATCGCTGAATCTGTGATTTTATTTCACGCATTGTGCTTCACACGTGCACAACTATCACTATAAGAGCTTCTACCTTTCTATTAATGTGTAATATTTAAGTTTTAAGTGAACATGTATGTGTGTGTGTATCTGTGTGTGTACGTTTCCCTACGCAATAACTCTGTCAATTTTTAGTCTAAAGACTCGAAATTTGATATACGAGGTACAGCGATTTGGAAAAAAAAATTTTAATCCGTGTTCGGACATAAATTTGGCTGTTATGAGGTCAAAGTTCTACAATTTGACCTTTGAGAACTCTACCAATCTCCTCCGACAATTTTGGGTCTAAACACTTGAAATTTTAGATATAGGTTCCTTGGACATGGATCTAACTTACTAACTTGATTTTAGCCCAAACCAATAAATTTTAAGGGGTCATAATAGGAGTCAAAGTTTTTAAAAAATGAGGTCTGCGGTCTCTACCAAATTACTCAGACAATTTCTGGTCTAAACAAAAAAAAATATTACATAAAGTGTATTCAGAGATAGGACAAGCTATTTAATCGGTTTGGATCGAAAATTTTTAGTTACCAACATATAAATGTATGTATGTATGTATGTATGTTTGCATGTCTGTCTAAAACTTTCTAAAAGAGACGACGGATTTTTACAAAACAAGTATCGTTTTGAAGTTCGATCTTTCTGCCGAAAATATCGAAAGATTGGCTAACAACATTAATATCTTCACCTTCAGTTGGCCACTTTTCTACCGGGAGGTCTCTTTTTTCTCCGATATTTTTTAAAGGCTTCGTTTCCTTCGATTGCCTAACCTTAATTCAAACTTACGTCCCTTCCGATTTGGCGGTAATCGTAAGAGCAAAGACGTCAGGGTTTTTCCCGTGCTTTTCCTCCTTTGCTGTACGGGTTCGAGCCTGCCTTCCTACTACCACTTTTTTTTACTCAACGTACACCTCCAAACACCCGGGCAACGCCGGGCTTAAATGCTAGTTAAACTATATTTTTGTTTTAATGAATCTGATATAATATAACACTGTGCACTTCGGACTTTACGGCTAAAGTGAGCTATGTCGGTTTTCGCCCTGTTTAGTACTATCAATGTAACAAGAATACACATTTCCTCTAAACCATAATATCTAGAATATATTTTGCATAAGGTGCGTTATTTGGATAAATCTGACTGCAATGCTATTAGGGGTTTAAACCATAATATCTCTTTAATATCGCTTACATAAGTTATGTTTTTTTGTATTAAACCAATATTATTACGGGTGCACATGATTATATCTCTATAATATCTCTTACATATGTTGTGCAATTTGGATTAATCCGACTACAATGCCATTACAGGTTTAAATTTAATTTTAATTTAGTTGCTGAAGTGTTTGATTTATCTTAGATGAATTCAAGCCTATAATTATATTTTTATAGGATTTTGATTTTGTATTATGTGGATTCTTCAAACTACTGTATTAATTTGGGTTTCATTTTTACAAAGTTCCGTCCAATGTAACATCTAACGGTCTTGAGCTGTATCATATCTACTCACGATACTCTTGGTTAATTCAATTATATTCCTGTCGAATTAGGGAATTTGCTTTACAAATACTTTAATTGAATACATGACAGTGATCACATGGCACGGGTGACTTACCAGGAAAATATCCACGGATAATCCCAATCTCGTCTGAGCTCCGATCTCTGGCCCCTCCTCGCCAATCTTTCACGATAAACAGCCGTCTAGCTGAAAGCAATGTCATTAATTTCCCCACTCTTTATCTGTGCCAAAATCAAAACGTAGATTCCATGAACAAAACTTCTTTCTTAGAAGTGCACGCCTGTGAATCTCTCTTCCGTTTGCCTGTTTCTCACCTGATTACAACTTTGATGTCTTCAAGTCCAACATAAATAAATTCCTGATGAACCGCCCCTTTAAGTAAGACACGTTATCATATCCCCAATACTTACGATTACTACGATAATATCCCATTGATTACTGTACACGCAATAACCCTTATCTCCGAGTGGCTGCCGGGCCTCGATAAGTGGTGACTCCATGTAAAAAAAGCAAAGAAATACTACACGTTTACTGCGAGAACCTGCTATATCGAATACATTTACTTTAATAGCTACTGAAAAGAGCCGAAAGGAATACGCGGAGTCCCCCTCTTGCTTTCGTATTTTAAGAATCAGTTGATAGTTAAAAATACGTTTTTTAAAAGAAAAGGGAGAGTTCCAGTTGCAATAGCGCGTTGAAAATATATTTTGTTTTTTAAAAAGTATTCCTGATTTACTGGCACTCATGCCTCTATTGTCCTTACCTCCTGGCATATGATTAGCTAATCTCTTTTGACTCGCTCTGTTGTTCATGTATACCGTCAGAACATGTCACCGCGAAGGTTCCGGAGATTGGGTGGCAAACTCGATGAATACAAAACCAGACAGCTAGTGCATAAGGATGTGCGAAGAGGCACTGACTAGTTTTCTTTATTCGGAGAAAATGTATTCTTTTTTCAAATATTTGCTAGAATAATTGTTAAAAATCTAAATTTAAAATGTCATGTTCAACCGAAAAGACGACACAGTGTCAACAAATGCTGTTGAAACAATGTCGATGCTTTCTTTTCCGTTCTAACAATACCATACGATGATAACTGTTTGGTTTAAAGTTATTTTGTTTGTGATTAAATATTTGACAATGACAGCACGAAAGAATTTCCACCAAAGGGCATTTTCATTTTATCTTTAGTATTCTTTTAATCTTTTTTTTTTTCTTTTAAAATCTTGCCACTGTTTTATTTTATTACTTGCCGTTAAAAATGAATAAATTAATTTGATCGACTTTTTTAGTATTGGATAGTTTTTGGAGATAACACATAAAAAAACGTTTCTTACAATAAACAGAAATATTTTAACTATGTGGTCTTTTTTTCTGTATAGAAAGCATTTTAATTAAGTGTTTGAGATTGATTTAGAGGTTTGCTTAAGGAAATACAAATACAAACACTGTTCGTTTGTTCTTCTCTCATTGTTTGTACGTGTGATATATTTTTTATTTGTTCGTACATTTGTTTTCGTTTTTCTGCCTACGCATTCTTTTATATATTTTGCGCGATGCTTTA
The DNA here is from genome assembly GCF_053919585.1 of Euprymna scolopes. Taxonomy (NCBI): domain Eukaryota; kingdom Metazoa; phylum Mollusca; class Cephalopoda; order Sepiida; family Sepiolidae; genus Euprymna; species Euprymna scolopes. The sequence goes on from NC_136483.1 coordinate 93,731,844, forward strand.
ATTTTCTTGTGGCAAATTTTTGTAGCATCCATATGCTACTCGATTAAATGTGATTAACGCGGAATAAACCGATGAAATGTTAACGTAAATGCGGTGAAATGTTCCATTTTTTTTATATGTGCGTATCGTCATCTCTTTGTCTCGTTAAACCGAGGTCTGTACTTATCAGTGTAGGTATAGAAAACTATTCTAACGCGGATGTTTACTAATAAAATAATGTTTATTTCAAAATGTATGTCATAGAAAATGTCTGAGAAAGAGATATATAAAGTAAGAGAATTACAGATGCCTGGTTTAGATACAGCTGGTTATATTATTTGCACTTTTCACCCTTTTGGGGGAAAGCACCCTACACATATTTTTCTCCCCAGACAAAGGATAGAAAATATGTTAATCTACGTAAATTCTATCTTGATAATCTTTGACTACTTAAAACTCAACCGAAAACATTTTCATCAAGTATTGCCATTATAATGTGATGAAGAAAAACTGAGAGATTAAGAGCAAACGAGTGTAATACAAACGGGAAAAAAAACATGGAAACCATTGACAAGACAGAAAGAGTAGATTCCAGGCATAGAATTGATTGTACTATACAAAAATGCAATACATAATATGTGCTGACCGTGTGCCAACAGCGGCCTTTCATTGATACTTTAAACAATGCTTTATTTTGTTATTTGGTTGTCCGTCTAGACTTATAGCTTCATCTCTAGCGGAAATATATCGATCGGAATCAGACATTGTGTATAATAGCTCTCTGGACAGGCCTTGCAAAACTATCTTGCTTGCAAGTGACAAACATAATATTTAGTTTCTTGGTATCAAATGTGACATTGCAACAGACATATAATGAAATGATGATGGAACTTTGCTCAGTTGTGTCTAAGAATGCAGTAGTTGTGAGCTCGGCGCTAGTAATCTTCACCTTCGAAATTTTATCACTTTTTTGAAATATATACCACTGCGAAGCTAGTCGCAGATACGTTAACCTGTAATTAATATCTTCTTTGAGAAAGGGATTGCAGGGAGCGGAAAAAGAACATAACTTACTAGGATTTGAAGATAGTGTGACATTTTCTCAAAGCAGCATAACATATTCACATAATCTCCTGTTTAGATGTGGCAACACTCCTTCATTTAAAGACATTTATAACATTATAGTAAATAGCGTTGAGAGTGTCATATGGGAAGCCTACAACAGGTTTCCAGACATTTTTTATACGGGCAATTAAAATTGTCCATGAGACTTGCAAATTCATTATGTTATTTCTATATGTCTTATGAGACGACTGACGGTTTGTTATGATTTCAGGTTCGACGGAACAGCACCAGCAGGAATCGGAATATACCCTACTTATTCTTGATTGCTGGTGAATTTCAAATATGCAATCGGAACGTGATGGCTCTTTAAAATAACATTCTGTTTTACAATTTATGACGTTCTACAGAAAGAGTGGCAAATACTTCAGGTTGTTTAGGAACGCCTTCCCCGAAACACACATCCGTTTGTAAGTGGCATAAGAGATTTTTGGAAGGCAGGGATTGTGAGAGAGATTATGAGAGGAATGCGGGAGGACTAAGGAACTCAGTTCACCTGAGTTGATTGGTCAAATAAGGAATTTCATGAATAAGGACCGTTGTGTGTCTATGAAGGAAATAAGTGAACGTTTGACGCTAGTGTGGGATCTATACACACAAGCATTCGCGAGGAACTAAAGAGGCAGAGGCTTTGCGCGAAGTTTGTGCCAAAGGTGCTCAGAGAGATAAGAACGAAATGCATTGCCATAATAGCAGAGAGATGATCGATCTGATCAATTCATCACGCAGTTTTTGATAGTCTGGTGAGCTACGATGAAATCTGGATTTACTGCTATGAGATTACGTCGGGAGAAGCAAGCGTTCTTCAAATCGGTCAGTGGAATTTCGACCAGGCCAATGCACCAGTCACGAACTCTATCCTTTTTATAGAATATTTGACCAAGATGAACCTCAACATACCTATAGTACCTACCTATAGTCCAGAATATTCTCACTGTGACTTTTCTAAGCTAAACGAAAATCTTAAGTGCTGTCGTTAGGAGACACTTTTAATCTTTTTTGAACAACCGAACGAGGAGGAGCACTAATTTTACAGATTTACATTTATAAAAAATGCCTGCATATTATCCCGGCTTTCGAAAATGTTACGCTTGTCGAATTCAAGAACTTAGCTGCGGAATTTGATTGGCGAGCAGTAAATTGAATACCTCTCGGTTAAAGTGCCTAGATTTGATGTAACAATTAGTCAGATTTCGAACTTTGTATAATATGATCGATTTGAACAACAATCTAGATATTGAATATTTTTAGTACGATACATATAAGAATGTAGAATATAAGAAAATCCTTATTATATATAATAAAGATGTGAGATCCAAATTTCTCCACCAAATTTTAGTGTTTATATAAATTCATTTTCTCGACACAAGGGAAGTTTACGAACATCCTGTATGTTAATTACTATTATTTCGTAATTAATTTGAGAAAGGCAGACATAGTTTACATCTTGTAATAAGATTTTCCTGATCAGAATAGATTCTGAACTATAAAAAAAAACTAGGCAATATAGAGTAATAATGATAACCTTGAACACGTTATTAATGATTGCATTCATAAAAAGATTGATTTAAAATTCCCAAAATATTTAACTATTGAACAGGTTGCATTTTAATTGAAATTACACTGTATGATCGGTAATAGTAAAAAAGAAAATATCTCAGCGGATTTTTGAAAACATCATATATTAATTATTTTCTGTTGTGTGTACTTACGTTTACACTACGTTCCCCTAATGCTACACCTAATAACTGTTTGCCCAAGAGCAACTATATTAATGGTGTATAAAATTATAAGGGTCATTTTATTAAAGCGATTATTTTACATTTGTAGATCCTCCGTAACAGGTTCCATATGAAATCAGAAAAGAAAGCAGGATATATGTGTCACCTTCAGACTTTGATTATATTTATTCTTGTATTCACAGGTATATTCTTACAGTAATTGTTGTGCAAAATATTGAAATGTAGGGTATGTTTAGGAGTGGCACAGATGAGATTAAGAAATGTATTTTAAAAATCAGTTTCTGATGCAATTCGTTATACTTCATTGTTACAGCAGAACCAATTCATAAAAATGTTAAATTTCTCAAGAGAACACAGAAATCCTCTTTGGCTTCTGAGATCCTATAAATACTTAATCGTTTTTGTAAATGAATATTATATTACATTTTTAATCCTTTACATTAATTCATTGTCATATGAAATGTTCCCACTGTGCCTCTTACTATCGTCGATAATTTTCTCATTATACATTTTACCCCGACGAGATTGTAGTAAAAAATAGCCCTCAATATTATTCCAGAGGTACTGGTAATCTTTATGTTTCTTTATGCAGAGAGAAACACATCACACAACCATATATATATATATATATATATATATATATATATATATATATATATATATATATATATATGCATACATATACGTGTAAATATATAAATATATACGTGTATGTATGTGTGTCGGTACGTGGATGATTTTTGACAATATTATTTCACCTACGTACTTAGCAGATACTAAAATTAAGCAGGGGTTAGAAGCGCCGACGATTTTCTTGGATGCGTGTTTCGATACGAACGAGACAGTTTTAAAAAGTCGCAACTTAAAGCGTTAGTATAGCGAAAATACCTGTCTGGGAAGGAGTATATATATATATATATATATATATATATATATATATATATATATATATATATATATATATATATATATATATACATGAGTTAAAGTGTATGTCTGATTGTGTGTCTGTGTGTGTACATTTCCCTACGAAATAACTCTGTCAATTTTTAATCTACAGACTCGAAATTTTATATACAGGGTACTGATATTTGGAAAAAATTATTTGATCGGTTTCCAGCCAGAAATTTGGCGATATAGGGGGTCAAGTTCAACGATTTCACCTTTGAGAAGTCTACCAAACTCCTCCGATAATGTTGGTCTACACACTTGAAATTTAAGATATAGGTCCCTTGGACAGAGATCTAACTTAATAACCTTAGTTGAGCCCACAACAATAAATTTGAAGGGGTAATAATAGGTTTCAAAATTTAACAAACTTTACCGCTTTTTATTGCTTAACATACACCTCTAAATACCCGTGCAACGCCGAGAACTCATGCTAGTATATCAATAAAGGTTAAATGTCTGTCTGTGTGTGTATTTTTGTGTCTGTGTGTGTTTATTTCCCTACGCAATGACTCTGTCAATTTTTAATCTACAGACTCGAAATTTGAGTTACAGCGAACTGAGATTTGGGAAATCGATCTGATCGGTTTTTGGCCAGAAATTTAGCGATTATGGGGTCAAGGTTCCTACGATTTTACCTTTGAGAACTCTACACAACTCCTCCTACAAATTTGGGTCTAAACACTTAAAATTTTAGATATAGGTGCATTGGACTTTGGTTTAACTTAATAACTTGATTTGAACCCAAAAGAAAAGCATTTAATGGGTCATAATGAGGGTCAAATTTTAAAAAGCTTACCACTTTTTTTATTTTGCTCAGCATACATCTCTTAATACCCGGACAACGCCTGCACCCATGTTAGTATATATATATATATATATATATATATATATATATATATATATATATATATATATATATATATACCCGTAGAGGACCCGTATACCGGCGTTTCCCTGTTGAAGGCTGTGCCCAATCTCGCAAGGAACAAAATTACGTCTGTTTTGTAGTGCCAACTGCCGTCGTTTAACAATGTGGCCATTGCTGGCCATAGCCGAAATGAAATAATCTGGACTTCACTAGCGATTAGTGGTTGGTTGGAGCGATAACATGCAGATACTGTTTCAATTTAAAAAAAATCAAATAAATTACTATAAATAAATAAAACGAAAGCTGGTTCATTAGAATAATAATGGAAAGTAAAAACATAAGTTTTAGAGGTTAAGAATTCTTACTGTATATGAACTCTTTAGAATGATCGGAATTAGTGAAAACGGTTGTACCTATTTCCATTTGTTATTTGGTTCGAACTCATTGTTTTATTCGTATGAAAATAAATTCCATGTTTATTTCGCCCTTTTTTTAACGTATAAAACAAAACAACTAAAATATTTTCACTTAACTTCATTGAGTCTTGCCATATCAAGGACGGCGTTTTCAACAGGCATCCGAAACATTCCTGTGTAAGAAACGGCGTTAAAAGGAGAGAACTCCCCTATCTTTTTTTTGGGGGGGGGGTGAATAAAAATATCCTTAAATTTAACCGTGATAATTATTGTCAGCATATCCACCTGCAAATGGGGGATGGCAGTGTAATTAGTAGAAATTAAGATTTGCTTATCGCACACGCGTACACACCTGACGGCAATGAGTTACAGTGCATAATAAAGCCCTATATATCTCTAGAAGTACTTATCTCCGCAACACTACAATGAGCTTCTCTTAATCAGCATAGTAAAAAACGTAAAAATGTCGTAATCGTAAAGAAATTGTTGAAGTGGATCTAAGGTCAATAGTAACGTTTCCCGCCCTCCCCAAAGATTTACGCGTGTTTAAAAACGCCAAAAATAGACCTAGCATGTTTTTAATTAAGGCAGATATGTCTGGAAAATATTTTAAATATAAAAGAAATACGTTATTTTTTATGTTGATAAACAAAGTAAGATAAAATAAAAATAAAATAAAAAATAAATAATGAAAATAATATAAAATAAAATGGGGTTGAAATGTCAGGTTCAGAGAGAATATTTTGATATTTCTAATATATATCTATACATATACATATATATATATATATATATATATATATATATATATATATATATATCTTTTAATGGTTCGCCTTCTACAAGTCGTGAGTATTATCTTCATTGCATTCGTTGGGATGGTAAACGTAGTTTATAAACAGTGTCACAAACCTTAAATATAAATTATGTTAATAGCAACCATAAAATCCCTTTTCACATAATAACTATACCACACAGATATTCAATAACTGCACCCCCAATAACCAATCAAGCAACCACATACAACCAAGACTATTACATCCCAACACCACTCGTAATCTTGCTGACAACAAATATATTTAACAAAATGTAATCTACTTTGGTTCCACATCTCGACTTATTAAACATAAGATTCCAATGCATAAGCACTCCTTTAAAAATCCTTCCTTGATAAAACAGACTGCTTTATCTAAACATATTTCGCGACTAAATATATGAGAATATTCCCTTCAATTCAAAATGTGAAATAATAGAATCATATAAAGCATACATTTCAAGGGACAGTTTATGTGGTCTTTGTGGATATGAAGCCTTAAGATTTTAAAATATAATAAAAATAAAACCATTCTCTTAAATTAAAAAGACACATTTTTTTCAGGATGCATTCATAAACGTTGGTTTAGATTCGACAAATTTAAGCCACCATAAATCATGACATTTCTTATTACTAATCTATCTGAACATTTATAATTTATAAGTTTATAACTATTATTATTATTATAGTTTTTATCATCATTATTATCTTATATGACATTTTACCATTATTTCCTATTTTATTTTATTATCTATTTAACTTTGAATTTATATGTTACTATTTTTATTAATGTAAGTTCTATAAATATTGTAATTACTATTAAAACTATTGTTTATTTATTTACTACAAATAAGATTCATTTATATAAAAAATAAACTTATAACTAATTTGTGGTTATCTCCCGTTGAATAGTAAAATTCTTTATTTTTCTATTTTAATATAATTATCTCCCTGTGAAATTAAAATATTTAAGTTGATTTCAAATTTACAGTTACTAACGATTTCAATTGGTAATACTAATCTATTGTTGTTTCCTTTGAACGTTTGTATATATCAACAGTTTAAAGAATTCATAATCAACGTTTACTATCCCAATGAATGCATTGAAGATGATACTTTCGACTTTTAGAAGGCGAACCCTTTAAAGGTATATATATATATATATATATATATATATATATATATATATATATATATATATTTTATTAGAAATATTTAAATATCCTCTCTTAACATCATTTTATTTCATTTATTATTTGTATTTTTTATTTTATTTTCATTTGGTATTATTTTGTTTATCAACATCAAAGAATTAACTATTTTCGTTTATATTTTAAATATTTTCCAGATACATCTACCTTAATTTAAAAAAATGCTAGGTTTATTTTTGGTTTCTTTAAAATATCAACACAATATTTTTGTTGATGAGGAGACTTTGTTTAAAATAATATATAATAAATGTATTGTGCCAGACTTATTGTTTATCTCAATGAAAACATCGTTTCTGAAAGGATCGTACAATTCATTGAGGTTGTTTGTTATTCCTTATGAAACCGATTTTTAATTTTTGATTTTTATTATTAATTATCAGTCATCTTCCTCAATATTAAAATAGCTCTAATATATAGATGCCTATCGAGCTTATCATTATTCTACATTACGACGAGCACTGTATTTTTTTAAATTTTAATTGTATTAATGAATTTATTGATACATTAAAATATACTCTGCTGTTAGGCCGTTGTTCTAACCCCCTTTTTATATATATATATATATATATATATATATATATATATATATATATATATATATATATATATATATATATATATATATATATATATACACGAGCATTTAAGCCCGGCATCTCCCAGGTGTTTGGAGGTGTATGTTGAGCAAAAAAAAAAAAAAGTGGTAGTAGGAAGGCAAGCTCGAACCCGTGCCGTGAAGGAGGAAAAGAACGAGAAAAAAACACCTGACGTCTTTGCTGTTACGATGACCGTCAAATCGGAAGTAACGTAAGTTTTAATTAAGGTTAGACAATAGAAAAGATAGGACGACCTTCGAAAATATCGGCGAAAACGGCAACCTCTCCCTGTAGAAAAGTTCCCAGATGAGGGTTAGGAAATTAATGTTTTTAGCCAATTTTTAAGTATTTTTCGTCTGAAGGGTCGTGCTTCAAATATACTGATCTTGTGAAAATCCGTCGCGTCTGTCGATACATGTAGGCAGACATGCAAATATATATTCATACATTTATATATTTGATAGCTCAAATTTTCGATCCTAACCGATTAAAAATCTTGTTCTTTCTCTGAATACCCTTTATGTAAAATTTTAAATGTTTAGACCATAAATTGTCTGAGTAATTTAGTAAAGACCGCAAAGGTAATTTTTTTTAAATTTGCCCCCTATTATGACCCGTACCCTTTATTGTTTTGGGCTCGAATCAAGATATTAAGCTAGATCAATGTTCAAGGAACCTTTATCCAAAATTACAAGTGTTTAGACCCAAAATTGGCAGCTGAGTTTGGTAGAGTTCTCAAAGGTTCACTCGTTTAAATTGTACCCCATCACAACAAAATTTCTGGCCGAAAATGAATTACGAAGATGTGTTCAAATCTCAGTACCCTGTACATCAAATTTCGAGTCGGTAGAATTAAAATTGACAGAGTTATTGCGTAGGGAATGTACACAGACAGGCACACACAGACATACACGTTAACTTTTATTGACGTATAGATAATTTAAATAGACATTTGCAAATATTTTTTTTAAAAAGAGCTCTTTAGTTCTGAGTGAAACGGACAAGTATACTTTAAATAGTTTCCCTAATTTATACTCTAAACTTTTATTATGGGCAAACTGCATGAGGATTAAAATTCGTACACCCGCACACACACACAAGCAAAATTAACTATTTTTAATATAAATGTGTAATTGAGCTAAACATTTAGATATGCACATGTACACGTCTATTTTAATTCAGAATATAAGTATTCATTTAAGTAAATCTTAGCTTTGGAATCTGGTAGCAAATTCTTATATAGTATTTAGTAATAAATATTGTTACTTCTTCAAATATCACAATAATTCGAGTTAAGGAACTATAAGTTTTCCTATAAATGCTTATATTTATTTATTCTAAGTCGTAGTAAGCATAGATCAAAATTAAACAAATGAAGGCTAGTAGGAAAGGAAATGTCTTGTGTAGTATGCTATGATATATTTGCCCTATAACTCCCACATAAGGAAAAACTCTCATCACTTAGAGTTGTTTTGCAAATTTTTACAGCTATAATGTGTTTAAATCATAGTCATTTGTTTCATAGTGTTGTACATAAATGACAAAATTGATAATATTTAACCCAAACCTCTGCCCTCGATAAGGTTTCAAATGACCTAAAATAACATATTTATATCTTCCTTATTTTTTATATTATTAAATGTCACAATCTATAAAAAAATATTTGATAACTGAAGTATTCATAACCATATTTTGTTCTATACAGGGAGAGATATAACATAGTATACATATGTTGAATTATGTCTCCATTCTTTGTTATTTCACATCATTTGAAAATAAAGCAGAGAGTGTTAGTGTCTCAGCCATCAGGATAAGCAGTTTGGGAATATATATTTATCTGTGTGTATGTGAATATATGTACGATTATATATGACTATATATATATATATATATATACATACATTAATATATATATATATATATATATATATATATATATATATATATATATATATATATATATATATATGAGTAAGAGAAAATAGGCGGACACATACAAGTCTGGGAATCGTTTTGATCAATGAGAAAAGAACCCATAAGAACCCATCAAGGACCTAAAAAGCTGGCATCGTCTGAAGATAGACACTCTTTCCAAACTTTCTGCTTCAACCTTTTGATTCATTTTCCGATTTAGTTACGCTTTCTGTTCGTTTTTTTTTATGTTTATTTCACCTCCAAATCATCACAGTGTTATACATATATATATATATATATATATATATATATATATATATATGTATGCATATATATATATAAATATATACATACACATATATATGTATGTATGTATATATATATATATATATATATATATATATATATGTTCTTTATTTTAATATGAGACGTCAATCATTTTCACTAGTATTCATCTGTTTACTTTTTTAATATATACTTATTATTTATTTCTATTTCGTTTATTGATATTTTTTTCTCCTACAAAAAAAAATACATAGCCGCTTTTTTCTGAAGATGACAGACTATCAATCAGGATTGTCGATAAATTGTCCTTCTGTCCGCCGTTGGCAGCTCAGGATTCACTAAGAGCTAAACCCTGCATTTGTTTGCAGGGTATTGTCTTTCAGTCCGGGTTCATCGTAAATCGATAAAGCTACTTCGATGGCAAGAAATGTCTTCGTCGGGAAAAAACGTTTATTTCCTCTATCGACGAAAGTATGTTTTGTCTCTCACTCGTTTTTATTCTTGCCATATTATGATATGTCATCTGTAATTTTAGGAAGAGTCATAATGATTTCCAAGAGTTGTTCAGATTATTGATCGAATCTTTTGTACTGATAGTTTCGTAAGAACAAGATTACGATCCACTAGATTGAAGATCGTCTAAAACAAAATAAAGATATTACGAATAGGCACTAATATATGACAGCAGTACTGTGATTATATATATATATATATATATATATATATATATATATATATATATATATATATATATGATATTTATTAATTTGTATATATTATTTTATAACTAGCATTTTGGCCCGGCGTTGCCAGGGTGTTTGGAGGTGTATGTAAAAAGAGGGTCATTTTTTTAAATTTTGACCTCTATTATGCCTCCCTAAGAATTTGTTTTAGGCTGAAATTGAGTTAATGGTCCATGTCCAAGGAATCTATATATAAAATTTCAATTGTTTAGACCCAGAATTGTCGGAGGAGTGTGGTAGAGTTCTCAAAGGTCAAATGGTTGAACTCTGACTCCTTACAAGCAACATTTCTGGCCGAAAACCGATCACCTAGATGTTCCCAAATCTCAGCACCCTGTATCTCAAATTTCGAGTCTGTGGACTGAAAATTCAGTTATTGCGAATGAAAATGTACACAGACTCACACATAGCCAGCCAGCCAGGCAGAGAGACACACACTGACACACATACACGTTCACTTTTATAGATATATAGATAGATGTATATGGTTTATATATATATTGTATATTATGTGTATGTATTATATATATTATATATTATATATTATATATATATATATATATATATATATATATATATGTTATGTATATATATTACATATATATATATTATATACTAGCATTTCAGCCTGTCGAGGCCAGCGTGTTGAGCGAACAAAAAAAAGTGGTAGTAGGAAAGCAGGTTCGAACCCGTACCATGAAGGCGGAAAAGAACGGGGAAAACGTGTCATCTTTGCTGTTACAATCACCATTGCGCAGGAAAATGTACACAGATACACAGACATACGGACACTAAGCCTCCTTCAGTCATGGCAGACTATGGATAGCCACTGTAAGGGTGCCTGCGCATGAAATTTTTATGGCAAGAGTTGTGCAATCTTCAACCACACCTCTCCTGAGTCGACATTCTTGAATACCAGTTGCAAGTGAAGGTTCAGAACGACTGCAAACAATGCCGAAATAAGCTTAAAGCACATACAGCGCCTAGAATTCCCAAATGGTCACCCATCTGGTACTAGCCTCGCTCATCGTTCTTAACTTCGGTTATCTGATGAGAACGGGCGTATCAACTTGATTATTCCGCGCGCGCGGACACACACACACACACACACACGCACACACACACACACACACACACATATATATATATATATATATATATATATATATATATATACTAGTATGGGTGCCCGGCGTTGCCCGGGTGTTTGGAGGTGTATACTGAGCAAAAAAAAAAAGGTCAATTTTTTTTTAATTTGACCCCTATAATGACCCCTTAACATTTATTGTTTTGGGCTCAAATCAAGTTATTAAGTTAGATCCATGTCCAACGACCCTATATATAAAATTTCAAGTGTTTAGACCCAAAATTGTCGGAGGGGTTTGGTAGAGTTCTCAAAAGTCACATCGTGTAATTTTCACCCCTTAACAGCCAAATTTCTGACCGAAACCCTATCACATAGATTTTCCCAAATCTCCGTACCTTGTATATTAAATTTCGAGTCTGTAGATTAAAAATGAGAAAATGAGTTATTTCGTAAGGAAATGTACACACACACACAGCCACGTTCACTTATATATATATATATATATATATATATATATATATATATATATATATATATATATATATATAATATAAACTGCTTCATTTACTCACATAAAATTAATATACGAAAGTATAGATTTATGCGTAAACTTCAAGTATTTACTTGAAAAGTGCTCAATACGTAGGTAGAGCTAGTTTGTAATTTATAAAATATACTAGCGGGGGTACCCGGCGTTGCCCGAGTGTTTGTTTCCGGGACGGGAGGAGTTTTAAAAAATGTTATGGTAGGTAAGTAGGAAGGAGCAAACCCGGAATCATGAGTAAAAGTAGGAAAATAAAGTGTGAAAAAAACAACAAAAAAAAACAAACATCTGCAACGTTAACAGTTCGGCCACCAAGAAAAGTCCATCCCAGTTGTTTAGGAAAAAAAAAAACGACTACGATAGGTCGGCGCGAACGTGAAAATATAATGTGAATCGTCCAGCACGCTAACCACTACGCCACAGAGCACTGCACCTTAGTTTAGTGATTTTAAATAACTTGACATGAAAGAACTACGAAGCCAAACCGGTGTTCTCATCTCAACTGTTCCTTGTGAACGATCCCCAAACGGTGTTAAGTGGTGGCAGGGGGAGGAGGAATTTATTAGAGAGAAAATATTTTACCACTTCCATTGATCTTAACCGATTTTGGCCGTGACTTCTCAGCAGAAAAAGTATAGAAATCTAAGATTATCGAGGAATTTGAGAGATAATGAGCCTATAACACACCTCAGATATTGTTCTGCCGTTTGTGCATATTATATTTGCATGAAATATCTTGATTTTTAATCCTATTAAGGTCAAAATCAGACGGGAAAAATTAGTTCATTTTATTTATATAGAGATAAAATTTGATACGAATTTTTAAATACTTTTTATATTGTAGTAATATTTTATATTTTAATATTATATATGTGTGTATGCATATATATTTATAAATATATGTATAGAAATAATCTATATATATTATATACATGCATATATATATATATATATATATATATATATATATATATATAATGTCATTTTGGTTCGTTAAAAGTGAATTAAACCATATTTCTACGTTACCAATGTAATTGAAATCTTCAGAAATTCTATTTTTAAAGTCAAGGAGTGTGTGCATGTTATTAAAATAATTTAACATTGCGAATTATAAGAATATTAAATTAAATAAACAAATATTTTTCGTAACTGCGAGATTATCGCCATTTTATTTCCGGTAGAAATTAGCCTTTCACTTATTGAGATAAGTATTATTTGTATTAATTTTTATGATACTAATGCAGAGAGTGATCCGTGCTGAAATAATGTTATTATTTAAAAAGTCATTCTTAACATTGGGAGAGGAGGATGTTTTGTACATATTCTGTACTTTAACCTTACAATTAAATAAAAAAAATATCGTAAAACTTTAATTAACCGTGGAAATATGATTTAAAAAATAGCGCGGATCGCTCTCTTTTTATTTATTGCGGACTATTATTCTCTTCTTTATTAGTTGTTGTTTCACGTCTTTTCGGCCAACTATTCCTCTGGCCTTCATGAAAAGAAGTAAGTCCGTGAGAAATGATGTTTTCCTTTTATAAATGTTCAGTAACCTTTTCCGTTTATTATTCTTAAAGAGTAAAATTTTCTTATTCGAGAAAAGAGTTAAGCCTACGTAAATAAATAATCGTTTGTACACGTGACAAATTATCAATAAATGGTTTAGTTACTTAAAAAAAAATATTTTTGAAAAGAGTTAACATGCTTAATCTCTATACTTATAGGTTTTTGGAATTATTTTTCACTGGATTATTATTGATTGGACACTAATTATACAGATTATTAAAAAAAATAAAAATAAATCATTATTTCGACATTTGAAAGTGGTGCTCACTTTTTATTTACAACGTTCTGATAAATCAGTCACCCATTTTGTAAGCAATAAAAACGCGGTATATCAAAACCAGAGAAAGTAAAAATAATAATAGTCTCTACCGCATTTGTAAGTCAGAAATATGTTTGTTTCTCAAAGAAGAAAAAAATAGATTGAACATGACTTTTTTATTAATTGTTTTTATGAAAATTAAGTTTCGAGTTAAAAAAAAACGTTTTTAGTTAAAAGTCAGTTTGTGGGTGTTTTTTTTTAAATTGTTTTTATGAAAGGTTAGTTTTTTTGTTTTTTTTCAAAACTTGTTTTTTTAAATTTTTTTTTATAAGTATTATAAATTTCACTAACATGCTGGAGAAATGTTTAATAATTTTGTATTTTTTTAGATTAGGTCCACCTTCACAATTTTCCTTTCAATGACGACATTTATAGGTTTCCGAGTATGCTGAATACGCAAATCGCATTGAAATTTTGCGGAAATAAATACTTGTATTATGCATTATATTCTTCGGCGGTCATCTTTTTACGCGCACACGCGCCATAAACAAATACACGCACGTAAAAAAGATGGCCGCCAAAGATTACCATGCATAATACAACTTTTTATTTCTTGATAACTATTTATTTCTGCAAAATTTCAATGCGATTTTCGTATTCAGCATAGTCGAAAACCATTTCAAGTCGTCATTTAAAAGAAAATTGAGGAGGTGGACCTAATCTAAAAATTTACCAAAAATTTTACATCCCATACGCCTCCCGATACATTGCTTCGTCAACATGCGACCATTTTATATCTCCCGAAGACACTTCCATATTTAGAACAAAAAAAAAATGAGTGACCGATTTACCAGAACGTGGTAACTAAAAAGTGGGCACCCCTTTCAAATGTTGAAATGATTTTTTTTTTTAATTTGTTTTCATAATCTGGTTAGTGTTCAATTAATAATAATCCAGTGAAAAAATTTCAAAACACCTATCAGTATAGAAACTCCACCACGTAAGATAATAAATAAAAAAAATGTTACGTGCGCATGCGTTAGCCTTGGCTAGAGGGTACTAAGGGAACGTCCATTAAATAATTCTGCAGGTCGCCATGGAACTCAACGCCCAAGGAGTCTCTAAATAGTTTTCATGATCTGAAGAATTTTTTTTCGAAAGTGGGTGATCACTTTTCCATGTAAATTTAACTTAAAATGAGCACCCACTTTCTGGCCACCTGGGGAAGGGGCATGTATTTTCGTGTTTATTGGCTTAAAGGTTTTTTGACAAGGCAGTTTGGTACGCGAATGCATATTTAGCAGTTTTCGTTTATGCTCACGCATAGCATAAACAAAGGCTACGTCTGTGAAATGAAAAATAGTCCCAGAGTTTAGGGGTTAATACCATGCAAAAGAAATCAAACAAAAAACTTTTTAGCCAAGAAACACACAGAAAAAAGAAAAAAAAATAGCATCCATTTTTTGTTCTATCGAATTCATTTGCTGTTTTTATTGAAAACTATTTTCCCCCGGATTTTTGATATAATTTTCCATTAAGGGCTGTGCGTCTCACGTTCGTAAATAACAACATTTGTTTTGTAGATTTTGGTGTGCTAAAAACGAATCTGCAAACCGTTTCGGTCGCAAAAAAAAGTTTTCATGATTTGAAGAAATTACTTTTTCGAAAAAGTGGCGATCACTTTTCCATGTAAATTTAACTTAAAATGAGCACCCACTTTCTAGCCACCTGAGAGAGGGGGGAATTTTTCCCATGTTTATTGGCTAAAGAGCTTTCGTTTATGCTCACGCATAGCGTAAACGAAGTTTACGGGTGTGAAATGGAAAATAGTCCCACAGTTCAGGGGTTATTACCATGTAAAAGAAATCAAACAAAAAACGTTTTAGCCAAGAAACACAGAAGAATGCCCCTCTCTCAGGTGGCCAGAAAGTGGGTGTTCATTCTAAGTTACATTTACATTGAAAAGTGATCACCCACTTTTCAAAAAAGTAATTTAATGAATATCATGAAAACTTTCTTTTTGTTACGGAAACGGTTTGCAGATTCGTTTTTAGCACACCGAAATCTACAATAAAATATTTCGTTATATATGAACCTGAAACGGGCCTTAAAGTAAAATAATACCGGATTTTTTGGAGCATATTTGCCGTTTAGTTGTACAAATATCCTCAAACCAGGTAATCACTAAAAGGGACTTTTAAAAGTCGTCACCTATATCGAGAAAAAATTTAAAACCACCGATTATAATCCAGCCTACGTCATGGTAACATATATTGAGTGAGTTGCTAACAGTATTTTGTATAGTTTTTTTAGTTTAAACTCATTTTCCCAAAATTTCCCCAAACTTAACGTGTTCGATACAGTCTGCCGCCATTTGTATTTTTCAGATATACCGATAAACATTGAATGTTTTTGAACCGATTATACATTACATACAAACACTACAATCTTATCCAGTTAGGTAGAACATTTATTTTTATTGCACTTCATAACATTTATTTGTTATATATCTATGTTTTGACAACTTCTTTGTATCTGTGTTTAGTAATACAAACCCTTTTCATTAATGTAACGTTTAGTCGGCTCGAAAAACAGTGTTTATCGGGGTATTTGAAAGCTACAAATGATGGTGGACACTGTTGATTTCTTTAAGTTAGAGAAAGTGAGTTAACACTAAAAAAAAACTATACAAAATACCGTCAGAAACCCACCAATTATGCGAGCCTATGTCAGGGTAACATATATTCGGTGAGTTTCAGACACTGTTTTGTATAGCTTTTAGTTTTCAACTTACTTTCCCAAACTTAACGTATTCAACAGTGTCCGCGACCATTTCTGTTTTTTGAGCCAATTAAACATTTTACATTACATAAACACACTAAACAATTATCCAATTAGGTAGAAATGTAACTTACCTTTTCTTTCATTTATTTGTCTTCGGACAACTTTTTCGAATCTGTGTATAACCAAATATTAATTACTAACTCACATTTTTGTAAAACAACAACAACAAAAAAAAACATTTAGCGTTTCAACATTTTTGCTACGTTCGGCTTCATCCACTGATTGTTGGTCAAGTCCAAACCATGAATGTGACAGAAACTCCCGAGGATCCAGATCAAATTCTGCAAGAGTACCATTATTTTTCATTTTCGCCTTCTTTTTCACTTTTTGCAGTGGATTTCTGTACTAATATAAGAAACATGCATTTTCTCTTTTTATTAGATTTTTCCATTACACCAAATTGAGCCACTGCAACGCGTGGCAGGCTACAGCTATATACGTATATATATATACATTGCGTATCAAATTATTAACGAGTTTACATTTTTTAAATATTCAAGGAACGAGTGCATAATATCCATGGAACTTTTAGAAAGTGCTTACGATACTATGCAGCTACTCCAGTCCGAAAATAAAAAAAATATTTAAAGCAGTATTAGTGAAACTATGACAACAGATAGTAATATCTCTTTATTTCAGTGTGTCAAGTTATTAACGAGGTTGAGAAAAAACACAATATACCCATAACTTGTTTATTGAAATAGTTTTCAAACATTATGTAAATTAGGACAAGTCCTTAGAACACAATAACCGCATAGCAATTTTTACGTTGGCAGAATTAGTAGTGCATATGCGGTCCCTTTGTATGAATGACTTGTAAAAGACGTTGCTCCACAGAATTATCCAATTTGTGATTTCAACAAGTTATTCCTCGCGATACCTCTTGGAGAGCATCCCACAACTCATCTTTGCTCTTAAATTGGCTTGTACTTGCATAGAGGCGTCGCTTCATGATACGCGAAAGGTTCTCAGTTGGGTTAAAATCTAGTGAATTCGCATGCCACTTCATCTTCCTTCGCCTAGAGAACCCCAGTCGTTGCAAATACTCTTTGCTTTTATTTGCTGTAAAAAAATAATGGTTCTTTTGAACGTCAACTTTTGCTTCTTCAGCTATTGTTCAAAGTGCTCCTTCAGAAAAGCTATGTAAGCATTTGACATCTGGGAATCTCCATGGTCCAAGTAATTTACCTACGATAATTCCAGCCTAAATCATTATCCCACGATTCCATTGTTGGCGCCTTAAACGCTGATGACGATATCGTCCATCTAGGAACCATCCCTTGCTCCAGCAATCTGGGGGATCAAAAGTGGCATTCACTTCATCCGTGAACAAATCTTTGGAAAAATCCGTTTTCATGTTGTCCTCTGTCCATTTCCTTCGGTTTTGTACGTGATGTTGCTTTCATGGAGTCTTTGTCACGGCGTAACAGACATTGCGACTTATTTCAGAAGGCAACGGGTTTCTTAACAATATCAACCCTGTTTTCCTCTTTGAAGTAAATTGCCTTCCTGCCACATAAACTCTTTTTAATATTGATCAGAGATATTCAATGAGGGAAATGTTTGGAGGACACGGTGGTCAGGTAATGAGACTTTCTCCAAAGAAGCCGATAGACCAAGAAAGGTTACAGTCGCCCTAGCAGAATGAGAGGTGCATTATAATACATAAAAATCATCTGAAAGCGACTTGACAATGGTAGGTGATCCAGTCATGGTGACAAATGTTTATCCAAAAAGGCCGTGTACGCATTGCTGGTAAGTGTTGTGCCTTCTGGAACTCGGAATGATCCAACCATATTATCGCTCATGATTTCCTCCCAAAACATAACTTCACCTCCTCGTTGTCGATGAACTTAGAAGGGGTGGAGTTTCTTTAATTTTAAATCTTTGGCCCATCAATCTGGACCGTCAAGAGTAGCATGTGAAACCCATTTTAATGTAAATCTGTGCCCAAGCCTTTCGTGTTTCCCTATGTTGTTTGATGAATAGAGGCATTGGATAAGATTTAATGTTTCTTGCCATCTCATTCAACACATTTTATCGGTCTGTCTGGTTCTTGGAGCGATTCCAGCTTTTCCAAAGATGGAAACACTGGTGCTGTTTGGGTTGACTTCCCTCCGAATTTTATGAATATCACGATTAAAGATTTCTCCTGGTGCCTGCATCCTTTCTGGATTTGGTGTTGCGGTTGTTCACGAATGAAGCCAAAGTTCTTAGATCCCTCTCCAGCTCCTAACTAAATCTTTGATGAACAATCCTTCTGCGAGTCCAGCAACAATACTTTTCATTTTCGATAACCGTTAATCGTCTCTTTTTTGGCGTTTTAAAAGACCTGCAATAAAGTTATGGGCAGTATAAATTACTTGACAATAAATAAAATGACATAACTTCGTGCATATCGCATGGATTTGAATAGACTTTTGGGAAATAACTATCCTTGAAACAGTAATTTCCTCATACAATTTTTACCTTTTGTAGGACGAATATTTAGTAACATATTGATGTTTTAATTATCTGCAATAAAACGATTGACACAGTTTATAAGTATTTCTAGAGTCAACATGATAGCCAACAAATTGAAAGTTCAAGACTCAGGTCCTGCTCTCATTTTGGCAAATCAATTTCACCCATCCGATGAGTCTGTTGCATACATTACGAGTAATTAGATATACTACGCCACATCTAAGTCTAATAAATAACACAGCATTTGCAAACTGAGGAGAAACCTGACTATGGAATAAGCCTATTTTATCTGTTACAATGGGTGTGGTTATCCAACGAACGAGGACACAAATCAATTTTCGATTCCCGTGTTCGGATATGTTCAACTGATTACCCAAATGTGGGCAAAATTCTAGTCTTTGATTTAACCTTTGTTGGCGGGCATGTCTTCTGTCAACTGCGACGTTGTTTGGCTGATTAATATAATTGTAGCATCTTCCCCATTCTACAAAATTCAATTGCTAATTGCGCGCTAGGTTAGCATGTTTGATGACATCGTTTTCACGACTGTCAAATTCCTACTGGGAAGACACCAATTTGAGTTCTCGTTGGCTTGCTAACCAGACTCCTATTCGAGACTTCAGAAGTTTCTACCATGGTCGGATTTCACCTCGGTTTGCTAAATCTGTATGCTTAATATACTTTATTTTGCGTGGCCAGATTGCTCAAGTGTCAGATTACTCGCCTGTCATAGAAGAGACTCGATACTTCGACATCAAGATTTTGGGTGTATTCAACTGATATGCCAAAATGAGGGGAAGCTCAATCTTGGATTTTCTTGTTTGTTGGATGTAATGGCGCCTGTGAGTTGCGGCGTTTCTTAAGTGTTGAAACTAATTCTAAAGTATCTTACATTCCGAAAATCATATATATATATATATATATATATATATATATATATATATATATATATATATATATATATATATATACACGCTCATGGTGTCATAGATAGCTCCGTGGCCGGTTTCGAATCTCCCGACACGTAGTAATCATGCCACGCTGCACTGAGTATTCCCGAAAGAATGAAGCACTAGTGTATGTGGGCATTAATGTGTTATTAAAATAACTAGTCAGCCCATTAACGAAGCTCGGCTTCTTACTGTTGAGCAATTTAAAGTTGGAACATAAAGTTTACCGCCTTAGCTTGCAGCAAAGATAATGATGTTATAATCCTTAGATATCTATGGAGGGATATTAGGAGATTTTAAAGTAAATGTTGACATTTAATCTATATTTCTCGCTGTTGCGATTGGCCTGACGTTAGTTCCTTACTCATGGAGTCCGATGTGGCTCCGTAACTGGGTTCGAATTTCCCGACGAGTAGTAGTCGTGTCAACCTGCACTGATGATTCCCCAAAAGATAAACCACTAGTGTCTGTAGGAAGTATAATTATTATTGTAATAATTATCTCTCTCTTCTTCCTAGAGGTTCATCTATGAAACAACAGGTGTCTACTAAAACGTGCTCAATGCGTAAACAGAGCAGGTGTATTAAATTTATTAATGGCTACATATGTCCATACATGTTTCTGTAATCACCCTTGCTAAGGAAGATAACGTCTTAAGACCATGAATTATCTTCGAAAACTGACATTTCAAGACACGTTTACAAATTTAGAAATCTTGTCACCTAATATGGGTGGGGGCATATGTCGGCCTTATGCACATGGGTCATTACTGGAAATATCTATACTCTGTTGACCACGCGTCAGGCGAGAAAAATGTCTGCTCCCTCAAGCACGTTAAAACGAAAGACCAAATAACGAGAATTATACAACTGGATATAACAAAGGGGGTTAAGATATTAGTATGATAAAAATCTGTGATGAATGGATCGTTCACGTACCTTGCTTATCCTCCTCCACGTAACACCCAAGCCATATTAGGTTACTAGATTTCTGAATTTGTAAACGAAATAAGGAAAAGTTTTTTTGTGTGTGTGTTCTGAAATGTCAGTTTTCGAAGATAATTCATGGCATAAAGATGTAATCTTCCTAAGCACGGATGATTAGAGAAACATGTATGTACATATGAAGTCATTAATATGTATATAAACAAATGTAATATATATATTTATATATGCATTATTATTATTATTATTATCATTATTATTATTATTATTATTATTATTATTATTATTATTATTAATCATTTAAGGGTAAGCAGTTATACAGTTATATATATGGTCGTTACAATTAGCCATCTTTTTCAGTCAATTGGATTTCCTCAGACGACCCGGAAACCCTGGATGCCACAAGCAAATATATATATATATATATATATATATATATATATATATATATATATATATATATATTTATAAGGTGTCCAAAAAAACGGACCCCAATTCTAATTAGGCCCCGTTTCTTAGTGTTTTCTTAGTGTTTTGTCCGAATATAATGCCACTTTGGTCATCATTAGTTTATTATATTCAAAGCATCACATCAAAACACTAGGGTATTTGGCCTTCTTTTCTCCTTTCTACAGCATATGTTCTAGATGGCCTCCATTTAGCTCCGTGCATTTCTTGAGGCGCAGCACGAAGTTGTTCATGACGTTCTTACAGACCGAATTTGTAATTGCTCTCATCTCCTCCCTGATGGTTTCCTTGAGTTTCGTGATGGTTCTTGGTTTCCCTGCGTAGACTCTGCTCTTAAGATAACCCCAAAGAAACAAAAATCTGAGCAGGGGGCTTAGGTCCGGACTATGGGGTGCCTACTCAAAATCAGTCTTGCGACTGATCACCCTGCCTCCCAAGTTCTCTTTCAGCCAATCTCGAGACAGGTTTGAGGTGTCCTGCTGGAACCAGAACTTGTTCATAAGACAAGGGGTAGATGGTCTCGGTGTGAAGGTTTGGAAGACCTCCACATAACTCCTTGGTGACTGTCACGCCAGATTCTTCGATGAAAATTGGCCCGATGATGCCTCTGGGCGGGATTGCAGACCACACAGTGCACTTAGGAGAGTGCAGCCAACACAGTGCACTTAGGAGAGTGCTTGGTTGCTAATTCATTGGGTCTGGAGGACCCCCAGAAGACATTTGTCTTGGAAGTCACCTTTCCATCAACATGGAAGTGGGCTTCATTTGAGGTCCAAAGGAGGTTAAGGAAACTTGGTGTTTCCTCTATCTTCTCGAACATTTTGACTGCCATAACCCTCTTCTGCTTCTTGACTGGGTCAGTAAGGCTATGCAGCGCCGGTAGTCTGTATGGGTAAGCCCTGATATCATTCACCGGCACTCTCCTGCAAGTCTCACTGTACATACCGAGGGACTGATTTCGCTTACGCACTGAACGTTTCGGACTCTGCTGGAGAGACTCTCTTACTCTTTTGACCAGCTCGTCTATTCGTTTCTTGAGACGTCCCGAGTGCCTTGGACGGTTCTCTCTGGCAGCGTTGAGGTTCTCCTGTGTGTGTATGTGCGTGCGTGTGTGTGTATGTGTGTGTGTGTGTGTGTATAATGAAATAAGAATTACGGTTACGTTTGTCAAAATAATCCAAGATGTCAGAAGTAAAGTATATTATAAATATTGAAGAGTTAATATTTATGAAGTAATCTCAACCAGATGTAAAACTCTATTAAACCAAAAAGGAAATAGAGCTTATAATAAGAACAATCAGATAATAAAACCTGTTAACAACATTTTGAAAAAGAATTAAAAACATTTTTAAGCTTTAAATAAGATGCATAAAATAATTTGACAGTCGTTAATCCGCGCAGTATCGAAACAATACCTTTCTTCTCATCAGCAAAATGCGGGATCGAATCTTGCTTGCAAAAATTCTTAATAAAACTACAAGTAATCATCGATCTTATTTGGTAAAAAATACTGAAGCAGGGAGAATAGGGTGAAGGAAAAGGTGATTTCACGTGATTGGATAGTGAGATGAATGGTAAAATATCCAATAACGGTAAACTCAAAAAAAAGTTGATTAAATTTCCATTTCTTATATATATGTGTGTGTGTGTGTGTGGGTGTGTGTGTATTTAAATAGAGGTAAGGACAGAATTGAAGCGATTAAAATAAAGACTGCATGCTTTATTATAGTTGTTCTATCCAGCATTTTATTTGTTCATATTATACAATTAGAAAAAATATAGACTATAACAATAAAAGTTATAAATATATGCAATATATATTCGAAATAATTTTAGATCATATTTACGATATTTGTGATTAGTTATATTGCAGATTACTACATTTTGCAATGCCAACAACTTGAGAATATATCCAGGTTCGACAGACAACATTCGAAATTGTTAAAAGAAGGTGCAAAGCAGCTTATTAATTTGCTTCTCGATCATAGAAAGCAAATAATTAACACTTGCAATACAAGTTCTTTAATGCGAAGCAAAATGCTAAAAAAATAAGCATTGTAAAAAAAAACTTTTGGCAAAATTAGAATATAATTGATACATAAATATTGTGAGTACATCGTGTTTGACATAAAAAAAACTAAATTTGAGGAATTTAGCGATTTATTCATTTAATCAGCTCTCAGCGTGTCGATATGCTTATCATGTAATATTTTCAGGGTAACTGTTATTATAATAATTGTTAATTTGCCACAATAATTTCATTTCTTCGAAAAATAAGCATATATATATATATATATATATATATATATATATATATATGCAATACAATCAGGTTTACGTACTTATTCACGACCGATCAGTAGTTGTACCAAAAAGTGTGTTTTTTATGCACAAAACCTTCACCACTCTAAGCAAACCATATGTGTGAATTTCTGACCAACTTAGTTGTTGTGGTGGAGCTCATTCGCCGACATCAACTGGGCAATCTCTATTATCTTCCCCCCTCCCCCCATATATGTATATATATGTATATATATATATATATATATATATATATATATATATATATGTATAACTTTCGACGTTTATTGGTTTTAGCAAATAAGGTTTAAAGATATAAAAGTATTTGCTAATATTTTTCTTTGAGAAGATGAATAAGCATCGAAATCTCATGGGTTAGCAAATAGATTTATTAAATTTATTATTTGCTTTCAAACAATTATACTGTCTATATTTGAAGAGTAATCTTTTACGTAGACCATAAATTTAAATACCTAAATATGTTTATGTACACACACCCACACCCACACGCACACACACACCCACACACATACACACACACACACATATATATATATATATATATATATATATATATATATATATATATACAATCCTGGTAAAAAATCATAAGACTACTTAAGAAAGTAAGCGTTTACGCATATTATCGAATTTTTAATCAAACAAATGGTTGAAACCATTGCCAAAAGGGAAAATATCATGGAAAAAAAATGAAATCTGCTTCACTCGAAACCTTAACCCTGATTTAATTTTTTTTTTTTTTAACAAACTTTTCACCTGGTCAAAATGATAAGACCACTTTAATAAAATCGGCTAGGTTTGAAAAAATGAATACGAAAAGCTTTCTATGTTACTAAAAGCAACTTGTTTGTGGATAAAAACACATCTTACTAAATTATAAATGGCAAAAGGGAAACCATTATAAGAGTTTGAGAGAGGAAGGATCTTTGAGCTTAATAGGGTGGACTCTCCCATAGATCCATTGCAAACGAAGTGAATCGTAGCAAAACCGTCATCACAATTTTTAAAAGAAATATAGATACATATGGGCACAAAAAGAGTCCAGGTCGACCAAAAACAAACAAAATAACTCCATCACTGGATCCCCGTATCAGAAGAAGTTAAAAAAAAACTCCAGTATGAGCTCAAGTCGATTGAAAAGCCAACCAGCGGCAGAATTAAGTCCTAAAACCATCAGAAGGCATCTGAAAATGAAGGGTTTCAATCATTTAAAGCGACTGCAGAAACCACGTCTTCTTGAACAACACAAACCTAACCGACTTAAATATTCTGCCAAATACCAGGCTTGTGGTGAAGAGAAGTGGGAAAATGTAATTTTCTCCGATGAGAAAAAGTTTAATCTAGATGGTCCCGATGGATTTCAACACTATTGGCATGATAAAAATTTGCCCAAAGATACTTTTCAATTCGGCTTAGTGGAGGAGGGTGTTTAATGATCTGGAGTGCATTCTCCTCAGCTAGGACCCTAAAGTTGCAAGTAGTGAAAGGGCGGCAAACATCATTGAAGTACATTTCAATGCTTGAAAAGGCTACTTTCAGGACTGAATGTCCACGTCTGTGCGGAAGAAATTGGATTTTCCAGCAAGACAACGCTGCGATACACACTTCTCGACAAGCACGAGAATACCTTTCTCCAAATAATATAGAATTGTTAGATCATCCAGCATGTTCTCCGGACCTCATTCCTATTGAAAATCTTTGGGGATCGATGGCAAAAGAAGTGTTCAAGGATGGACCCCAGTATGATTCGATAAAGGAACTTTCTGATTCAGTTTTCATGGGATAAAATTCCTTCGCAACTAATAAAACACTTAATCGCAAGCATGCCAAAGAGAATTTTTGAAGTAATTCGTAATAATGGAGGTTTACTAAATACTGAGACCCTTTTTAGTCATTTATAATTGCCTTTTGTTAGATAAATTATCAGTGGTCTTATCATTTTTACCAGGTGAAAATGTTTGTTTAAATATATATATATATATATATATATATATATATATATATATATATATATATATATTAGATCAGGGTTAAGGTTTCGAATGAAGCAGATTTTATTTTCCCCATCATATGTTCCCTTTTGGCAATGGTTTCAACCATTTGCTTGATTCAAAATTCGATAATATGCGGCCGAGGTTTCAGAACTTTTAATCCACACTCCTATCGGACTAGCATCACACCTTCGACACGGACACTAACCGACCTACGCGTCATCGTCAAAATCGACGGACTGCCCGATATATATATATATATATATATATATATATATATATATATATATATATATATATATATATATATATGTATGTGTATATATATATATATATATATATATAATATTTTTTACTGCTTGCTTCAGACATATAATACAATTATAATATTCGGTAAATAATGTCCGACAAAATAGGACTTTCTTAGTATAAGAATCTTTTTTTATGTTTCGATGTTTACGGATATGCATACGTGACTCATTTTGGATTTTATTTCAAGTCCAACTTTATCAGATAATAATAAAATGCAGTTATTGCTGATAATTCATTTAGCGACAACCGTATTTCTGCTATTATTAGATATGAAAACAATGACACAAATTGCATATTGCTATAGAGTCCTAGCGTGCAAAACAGACAAACGTTGAATATGGACTGCGATATAAAGAATCAAAAATCGTAACTGAAACATGTATACACATATGTAGCAACATAGTTATATATATATATATATATATATATATATATATATATATATATATATATATGAATATTAAACGGAATGTTACATAGTAAGTTTCAGATTAACAATTATGATCATTATTGGTATTTGTATGAATAGAATCAGAATAAATGTGATTAAGGCAAAGGTATTTTAATGAGGGAATGAAAAAAGAATGTAAATTTTCATTACTAACCAAAACAAGGGGGTTACCTAGCTAAACAGCTATACGTGACAAAGTTTGATCGTCTTATTTGTGTCATTAGTTACATGAAGTTAATGAAGTTAATGACGTAATGAGATAGTTTGCTACGAGTATAAATTAGTAAAAATTTGACATCCAAGGGTGAAAGTCGAGTCAGCAGTTAGAGGAAGTGAGCTCCAAGCAGAGGAGATTTTTACAATATGTCGCTAGTAAAACCCTAAGACTAGCATATAGCTTTACAATAGGGGAGCATCTTCAAATAAAACGGCTGTAAAGACCACCAACACTTATGATCGTAGGAATATTCATTTGCAGCTTTTTCAAGAATTCGGAAAATAAAATCAACTGAGATGGATATGGTATGTTTCTCACATTGGGCGATGTAACCCCCAACAAATAGAACTGTATCCGGCCGTTATTATTTTAAAGAACGTACTCATTAATGGCATATGTCCTGTTCATTAACGCAACACTAGACGACCCCATATACACGTACAACATACACGCTTAACATCTTAGACAATTAAATATATCTTACATATTATTGAGAACAGACAACTACTATTTACCAAATAAATAGCCATATAAATATTTGTGATAAAACAAATGCACGCAATTTATTTCAATTAAATATTATTTATAACGTGAAATAAATTTATCTCTCGTAGTTCGTCAGTCACAGCTTTGAAACTGTCAATTTAATATTTCATCTTTATTTATTTAGGGGTCTACTTTATCCTTGTACCGTGTTACACAACTGCAAACCAATAAAATTTAAAGCCCTTTCATTCCTTTCATATTTTTGAAAAACTGCACATTTATGGTTGACATATAATTTATAAACAAATCACATGTAGAAATCGTCGCCATCTTTCTCTAAGTAGTGAATTTACTACGATGGTATATACCAATGCTATAATTCTGATACTTATTACATAATTAAATATTATTATGAGTGTATAAAGAGACGTTTAGTATTTCGTTTCTTGTACACAGAAGTTTAGATGTTGTATTTAAGATCTTTCTATTAAACAAAACTAAAAGAATATAACCTCACAGATTCTTCCATATGAAAAACATCATTAAATAAATGCAAGTATTTGTTTTATATAAGAAATGCTTTCATTATGTATTTACAATAGATTAACGACCAATCTCACAATTTACAATAGATTAACGACTTATCTTACACACATTTTAAAAATCAAAAGGTAGTATTGACTTCGAATATATCAAAATATGGAACATAAGAAAAGTTAACATTTTCGTTCAATGACGAATAACAATTACCTGAACATAAACAATAAGTTTATTCAAATTATATACATCTTTTTCGTGTTCACATAATTTTTTTTTGTGTTTATAATAATTACACCTGCCCATTGAATTCAATTTATCTACCAAATTGAATACTTAGCAGATTTTATTAGGGGGCTTATGGAAAAATTCAGTTAAGTTGTGATATTAATTGATTATGAAAACAACGTTATCTATGAAACATATAAGGGGCTTGAAAAAAACTAGATTCGGTAATATATATAAGTGTTATTTGATGGGGTCTATTATCCTCATAATTTTTCACGACGGTTCGTCAGGTGGTAACCGCGACGGGAGAGGATCTCCAAATCTCTTAACTGCATCCTCAGCAATTACTGTCTTACATAGTTGTAGTGATCGTCTCACCACATTTTGTCAAGTAAGCCTCTGGCCGGCTCTAGGTAGGATTAGAACCGCCATCTTCAGAGAATGCTCGCCTAAAAATCTAGATATTGAACGTCATTATCCATTGCGCCACGGACCCGCAATAAGTATATTAATAAATAATACTCATCTTGATAATGAATTCCAATTAAAATATATTTATTAGAAGGGTGATTTAAAAGAAACGCGTTCAAAATATTCACTGATTATTCATGCTAAATTAAAGTTTGTTATTTATTGCCTATCATCTTACAACTGACATACTACTCAGTGTACATAAAAACTACGTCCGAACACACATAAAATAGCTCACACATAAATAGAAAAAATGTATATAATTTTTAAAGAAATGCAACGAAATTCCTCGCGGCGTTTAGAAAATAAAAGTATATACAGTCTTAAATCATTTACTTGTAACACCCATAAGAATCGTGGAAAATTTACTGATCGTAATAGGGAAAGAACAATTAGATATTAAACGTATATTTAAGGTTCTAATTTATAAATGGACGAAAGGAAAAAAATACGTACTCTTTCTAGTTCCGTTTGTGTGATTGATCTTCCAGTATAACTGAATGTATACTTTACATGCGGATACCAGTCAACATAATATTAACATGACATACAACGCGTATTACTTTAAAATTCTCACCAAACTTATATTTTCACTGCATAATGACGCTCACTTACGTATTCTTATATGTATATATCAATCCTTATTCCTGACTGTGTTTTTTGTTTGTTTGTTTACAATGATATCATGGATAACTGTCTATCTTTTTGTATGCCTATATATATATATATATATATATATATATATATATATATATATATATATATATATATATATACTAGCAATCGGTTCCCGGCGTTGCCCAGGTGTTTTGAGGTTAGTGGTGAGAAAAAAAACGGTCAATTTTTTAAACTTTGACCCCTATTATGACCTCTTAACATTTATTGTTTAGGGATCAAGTAAAGTTAATAAGTTAGATCCATGTCCAAGGAATCTATATCTAAAATATCACGTGTTTAGACCCAAAATTGTAGGAGGAGTTTGGTAGAGTTCTCAAAGGACAAATCGTTGAATAATGACCACTTAATCCTTAAATTTCTGTCGAAAACCTATCACATCGATTTTCCCAAATCTCAGTACCCTGTATATCAAATTTCGAATCTCTAGGCTAAAAATTGACAGAGTTTTAGCGTAGGGAAATGCACACACACGCACAGACACACACAGACACTATCACTTATATATATATATATATATATAAACATAAACATCATATATATAAGGATACTAGTACGCCATATATATAACAAAATACCATTATTTACTCAAGTGAAAGGAAAACCGGGGAAACTTTACCCAAAAATAAATCTATATTGTTTTGTGTGTATTGATAGTCTTATAAGCGAGTAATTATTAATTCAGCCATCTTGATTCTTAACGAAACAGAAAGTCCAAGTAAAGGGGTTTCCCTTTTTTTTTTTTTTTTTGATAGCGAGGCCAAATTTCACGAATTTGGCCTTTTTTTGAAGCAGTTTGCCTTCAAAATTTCTGTTTGGCCTTTTTCTTCACCGATGAAATCTGGGGACGCAACGGGAATTTTCGGCAATAAAATGTTGTTACTATGCACATCTATGTATTGAAATACAATTTGTGGCAAAATTTCAGGAAAAACTAATCGATGGTTCTCTCGCCGTAGTCCGGACAATTCGTTAAATTATCTCGTCAAAACCTTAAATCTCGAATTTTTGTGCATTTTTTGGGGGGAGGAGGCTAATTTGGCATAATAGTGTCCATTTAATAGTATTATCTTGAAAAAATAAAAAATAAGGAAAATTACCAAAAAAAACAAACAAGAACAACAAAAGTGTGCCGTATTTTTAAAAGTTTTATTGCGTTGTTTTTATTTGCTTTTTTTATTTCATTTAAAACTGCTTTAAAAAAAGGCCAAATTCGCGAAATTTGGCCTCGCTATAAAAAAAGGGAAATCCCCTTACTTGAACTTTCTGTTTAATTAATAATGACTCGCTTGTAGCGTTGATTATTTTTTTTCGCTATAAAAAATAACTACTTGATGAAATTACGTGATTTTTTTCTGTAGGAAAACTTTATCCCATGACGAGTACGTACAATATATTTTTTTTTAAATATTTCCATTTTTTAATGTCAATGGGAAACTGCACAAGTACCCAAACCCGAAATGTAAAGACCACGAGTGAACGCGCGTTTTTTTTTTTTTTTAGTTTAGTTTCATAATGGCGGCCGTGATGTCGGAGGTTCGATTGTTAGATTGTTAGTTTCGTATTTTTGTAATTTGTAAATCGCAAGTTAGGAAAAAATTAAACCCTTCCAAGATGGACAATAAATAAAGCCATAATATTTATGGTAAAGTTAAGAGCCTACGAACCATAGTTTTTTAGGAGATGTGATTATTGGATTAACCAATCAGAAATCGTCTGTGGCACACACATCTCTGTTTTTATAGATATATAGATAGATATAGATAGATATAGATATAGTAATTTATAAAATATATATGGCGATTTAGCTACACTGAATATTCGGCGTTTCATCCACTCTAGGATTCCTCAGGTTTATGCGCCTGCACGAAGATAAACGGTATTGACGTAATAATCACCGTTTGTTTATGCATAATAAACAGAACTTGTAAAATTGTAGTAAAATTACAAACACGCTGGAGGAACTATCTTGCGTGAAAAATACATGTGTGGATCTTGAAATATAATTGTATTGTTAACCTTTTATATATGATCTATTGTTATATTTATACATACATCCAGACTCTAAATAAAAATGGATTGTACAAAAATAAAATACAATTAAAAACATATTTAACCACACACATACACACGCTCACCTCCCCCCCCCACACACACATACATATATATATATATACATATATACATATCCTTAATTGCTATCGCCCGATCTGTTGTTTTTAAATTTCGCAAAAAGTTAAAAGAAAAAGTTAAAAGGCGCATAAGCCTGAGGAATCCTAGAGTGGATGAAACGCCGAATATTCCGTGTAGCTTAATCGCCATATATATTTTATAAATTACTGACTAGCTCTACCTACGTATTGAGCACTTTTGAAGTAAATACTTAAAGTTTACGCATTAATCTATACTTTCGTATATTAATTTTATGTGAGTAAATGAAGTAGTTATATATATATATAGAGAGAGAGAGAGCAAGAGAGAGAGGGAGAGAGAGATAGATAGATGGATGTATTATGAGGTTATATATGACGTCATAAAAATGACGTCATGTACAAGGGGCAAAAATTGTTCCTGTAAACCCCGGAAAGCCTATTCGTATATATGCATATTTAGTAAGAGAAATATAGATAGACAGATAGAGAGATAGAGAAAGAAAGCAAGGCAGTCAAAATCATAGAGAGTAAATAGAAACCCAGATAGATATAAATACATCTTCGCATGCTATTGCCTTTCCTGATAATCACAATTATTAGAACATTATTAAGGAGCAAATTGCATTAAATCGATTTTACTTCATTTTCTCCGGATTTATTTTTCAGTTTCCTCATTCCCGGATGAACAAGCCAATCGAAATCAGTAAATTCACAAACAATGGAGGCTTTCAATGCGTCGTCTCACGCCTTCTGAATACCAAAGTTGATGAAACATCGCAGTCAATTTGTCTTTCGACCAATGAAACACAATCGACCATTGTCCCAGATTTCCAATGGCTTGCCATGACAAGATCTCATGCCACCAACAGACTTTCCCTTCAATCACTTGTTCTTTGCCCGTCGGTTTGTCAACACCGTCCCCACCTCAAACAGTTTCTTCATTTCTTCTTTATGTCTTACTTTTTCTCAATACAACCCCCACCGACTTATTATCGATACTGGATAATCGACAATAGAATTAGCGAGTTGATAAATGCGAACTTCCTACGCTTGCCGGAAACGGATACGTATCTATCAAAATTATATAGACAGCTGTGTCATTCAAAGAAGCTAACGAATATTAGTTTATATAGTCTATTAATGGCTACAAAGAGTTGACACAATAAATAGTAGCTAACGGCAAACTTATATTAATTTATTTTGTATTTATTACTTATATGGTAATTGTTAATGTTTCTTCTTCTACTTAATGTTTTTATTGTACTACTAGAAATAATAATAATAATAATAATAATAATAATAATAATAATAATGATAATAATAATAACAATAATAACAATCATAATAATAAAAAATAATAACAATGACAACAACAACAACAACAATAATACTAATAATAATAATAATAATAATAATATTAATAAAAATAATAATATTAATAAAAATAATAATAGATCGTCAACTGATACACCCAGAGAATAAGCTGGGGAGATTATGGAAGAAAAGACTGTAGATGGAAATGCACTTATCAGATATCTACTCGATGTGAGCGAAGACTATTGGAACCTACAAATTCCTGTCACTCGGACTCCGTGGAACGTTACCAGTTATGATCAGGGAGTCATTTCTGCCGATGGCTATATTGAGAACTTCTTATGTTAATAAATATTAAAAATCATAATAATAATAATAATAATAATAATAATAATAATAATAATAATAATTCTACTACTAATACTACTACTACTACTACTACTACTACGGTAATTAGTAATGATGATATGGTTATTAGTAATATTAGCTGTAGAAGTGATAATAATCGCTATAATAAGATGATAATAGTAATACTCGTAATAGAAATTATGATATTAGTAATAGTAAATTATACAGAAGATAAAGGGGAAGAATGGTAAGCAATGGGCAGAACAGGAAAAAGACTACGTTGGGTACAAAGATCAAGAGTGCTCAATTATTTAATTGCTAATTTCTATATTGTTTCTATTTTTGTTCCTGAAATATTCTTTTTCTGTTATTTTTATTCTTTATATATTACTCTTTTTTATTTCTCTTTTTCTTAAATCTTTCACTATTAGCTTTCTCTTTTTTTTCTTTATTAAATATTAGATCTCGTTTTCCTTGCTTCATTTCAGTAATTGGTTTCATATTTCTTCGTTATTAGTTTCATTTCATCCTTACATTCCCTTTCTTGCCCTACCTTTTGAATTTTATGTGTTTTCATTTTCTTAAACCTTTTTTCTCATATTTCATGATTATATTTTATTTTATCCTAAATGCCAATTTTTTCTCTTTTTATGTTTCCGCAAATTTGTTTTCAACCTCACATCGTGCACTCTATTTTTCGAATAAAAATTTCCATGTCCTCTTTCCTCGAATTTTTCATATGTTTCCACCAACAAAAATTAGGGAAAATATTAAGGTATATACGTGAAAACAAGCATTTAACAATGAGAGGTTTTTTATGACATAAGTGTACTGCAACAAATAAATGCAAATTTTTACATAATATGTAACAAAAAGAGAAATTGTATTTCAAAGTTACGCACACTAACAAAAATAAAATGCAGACCGCAAAATATAGTTTAAAAACCTGAACGCGACACAATAACTACACTGGTAATTTATATTTAAGTAAGATATATAGCTTATAATACTACATCATGACAAATGTAAAACAAAAACATTTCCAAATTTTGGCTGAAGACCAATTAAAAAATTATTCCCAATTTTCCGTGA
This sequence comes from Euprymna scolopes, assembly GCF_053919585.1. Lineage (NCBI taxonomy): Eukaryota > Metazoa > Mollusca > Cephalopoda > Sepiida > Sepiolidae > Euprymna > Euprymna scolopes. The sequence continues at coordinate 93,766,210 of NC_136483.1, forward strand.
ATAAAACTGCTATTTAAATAAAACTTATTTTACCAAAGAAAATGTTTGTTATTATTTGTCTTCTGTAACGATCCATCTGTTTATCCGTGACGTATAATTAATCATGTTTATTATAATTCTTCGAAAATGTATGATGCTAATTAAATACATACATTCTAGCCTGATCCAGCCCGTCGGCAATAAAACACAGGGATAGTTTCGTAGCAAAACTATTCTTTTTTTCTTTAAGTATTATTTTGCCTACAATTGTCAAGTGATGATCAAGCAAGGGTTAAAAGTAAGTGAGGGGGGAGTGAAAGACTAATGACGCTACCAACGTTCGTCTCTATCCCGCCACTCACTCGCTTTCTTTATTCGTCAAACTATTTTCTTTTTATTCTTTACCTCTTCAATCTCATGCAACTAGGAACATAGGCTTTTGTCATTAGTTTGATACACACACAATCATATATATATATATATATATATATATATATATATATATATATATATATAATCGACATACACTTGATAACATCTATCTGTCTCTGGCTAGAGTAAACTCGACCAAACCGGCACTGACAACAGAATAACGATACTCTATAATATCAGAGCTTCCGATTTTACGTTTAACTTATGTTACGATATGAAAACTGCTATCTGCAAAATGAATCTTTAAAAATCTTTCATCTCAGCCGACAGCCATAGCCTCTGAGAAAAATACTCAGATGCATCGAAAACGGAGTTCACTTCCTGTTTTGCTAAACTCTGGCTTTCCTATAATGCATTAACTACAAATGAAATAACAGGATTACATTTAACGATTAGTTTAATTCAAAATTAAGTTTCCTTACGGTAATCAAAGTTGTAATCTTATGATTTCCTTTACCTGTCCAAAGTACTGCCCATTTTATTAAACTTAAAAAAAAAACGCGTAAACCTTCTGTATGTTAACTCAACGACAAATCGTATATTTATGTTTAAGTTCACATATGGGGGCTATTTTAGAAAAAGCTATATAAGTAACGAATTAAAAATAAGAAAAGAGATGAACCTGAAAGTAAAATAAAAATTATTACATACTTCATATAAGTTCACTTTCTGCTCGAAATAATAAACTATCTAAAATTATTTCATTTTTTAAAGGATGTAGAGGATTACTGCATATTCAAGAACATATTTATGATCAAATAGTAGGGGGGAAAACAAATAACCATTGTCTTTAGTATATTTTTTGCTAACAGATCTCGAACAAGAAAAAGCAGATATTATAAAAATAAGACGTCATGTGATTGTCTTTAATTACGTCCGCATATACAAATAATTCTACCTGTTAATATACATTCATCTCATTAAGCTTGTTTTTCTCGGTTGAAAAATAATTGGCCATGAATAAGAAACCAAGTTATAGATAAGTAGACAGAAAAGAAATGGAACGCCCTTACATGGAGCTTCCTGGTTCGTAAACACAAGAATTAAAGAGTAAAATTATAACGGGTAATATACTATAATATACGATGTCATAACTGTTACAATATACTGTATGATATAAGATAACATAGAATTTCATAAGTGTTATACTATAATGTATGATATAATATAACATAGGATTTAATAACTGTTATATTATAATGCATCATAGATTATAACATAGGGTTTGATAAATGTCATACTATAATGAAGATTATAATATAACATAGGCTTTCATAAATCTTATATTATAATGTATAATATAATGTAACATAAGATTTCATAACTGATATGCTATAATGTATAATATAATAAAACATTAGATGTCATAACTGCTGTACGATAATGTAATATATAATATAACATAGGATTTCATAAATGGGATACAATAATGTATAATATAAACTAACCTTGGATTTCATAACTGTTATACTATAAGGTAAAATATAATACACCATAGGATTTCATAACTGCTATACTATAATGCATAATATTATATACCATAGGATTTCATAACTGCTGTACTATAATGTATAATGTAATATAAGATAGGAGTTCATAAATGTTATACTATAATGTATAATACAATATGACATATGATTTCATAACAGCTATAATATAATGTATAATATAATATACCCTAGGACAGGGGTCGGCAACCTTTTGTTTAGCGTGTGCCAACTTAGGGTTTCAAATTATTCAGCGTGCCAACATTTATTATTTATAACGATCAAGGTCAATATACCTGTTTTCTATATTTATTTCATAAAATATATAATAATGTCAAAGTTTATAAATAATGTGAAAAAACTGTTTCTGAAAAGTTTTTATTATTAATGGGACCCTTGTCCTTGCATGGTCTTTGCCAATTCCTCAATGTCGGGAACATACTTTGTAACTTTGAGCTTAACACAGTTTTCTGAATGTTCAGGTGTTAGACGACTTCGACGTGGAGACAACACTGCTTTCATGTGAGAGAAAATTTGCTCACAAGAATAAGTTGAACCAAAAGCTGAGAGAAGAGCAAAAGCAATTTTCTTCAAACAGATGAATGAGCTTGGGAGGGAGATCCAACAGTTCAGAATAGCACCAGACTTTTCAAAATTTTCATCTTCCAGAGACTTTCTTAGTTCAGCAAATTTTAATGTCCATATTTCTGAAGACCTAAATTCAATCTGTTGCATTTCAAAATCATCAATGTCCATCCAGCTAAAAAGTTCCAGTTGGGCATTTGTCAAATCAAGCATGTCGGGCTTAATCAGATATGAAAATAAGGATCCATGAATGTAGAAGTCCTGGCTTCGTTTTTCGAATTCTGCTTTGAGTGCTTTCACGTACTCCTGAAGCTCATCTGTGTTCACTTCGAATTGATTTGCATGATTTTTCACATTTGGAAAGTACTTAAATGCTTTGATGTTGATGTCACGGGTAAAAATGTCAAGTTTCATTGTAAACGCTTTCCAATAGCTGAAAAGATCAAGGACTGTTTGTCCCTGTCCTTGTAATTTCAAATTAAGCTCATTCAAATGTGTGTTTATGTCGGTCATAAACATCAACTTCAACAACCAGCTTTCATCATTCAGCTGAGGGAATCGTTTCTGTTTTTCATCAAGAAACATCTTAATAGCCTCAAGACAACAAACAAATCTAGCTAAAACTTTGCCTCGACTAAGCCAGCGAACATTGTTGTATAACAGAAGATCTCCATATTCACACTCAACTTCTTGTAGAAGCGATTTGAATTGCCTGTGAACCAATGAAGAGCGAGAAATAAGAAAGTTGATTATCTCAACAACAGTTTTCATCACAGAGACCAAATCCAAAGACGAGGTCTTTGCACATAAGCCCTCCTGATGTATAATACAATGAAAACTTAACAGTTTGCGTCCAACATGATTTTCCAGAAGTTTTACAAATCCTTTCTTCTTGCCAACCATTGCAGCAGCACCATCGGTTGTTACGCAGAATAATTTGTTCAAGTTAATGTCTTGTTTAGAAAAATAACCAGTAAATGCACACAAAATATCTTCTGCTTTGGTTGTATCATGAAGGGGTAATAAACAACACAACTCCTCATAAATGTGATTATTCTCGAGACATCTTGCAACCACTGCTAGGCGAGACGCATCGTTTACATCGGTGCTTTCATCAAGAGCGACACTAAATACAAGGGATTGCTTTAATCCAGTTGTTTGCTTAGTTGTCACATTTTCAGCCAAGTCAGATATGCGCCTCTCAACTGATCTTGCAGAGACTGGTATTTCTCTAATTCGAGAGAGTATAATGTCCTTATTTTTTAAATCACGAAACAAAACTTCAGCACCACTCAAAAAAGCTTCTTTGATGTATTCACCATCTGTAAAAGGTTTACCATTTAAAGCCACACACTGGGCTATTTTGTAACTACATTCAGTAGCTTTACTCTTCATTCCAACAGCTTGGCTCAAAATAACAGTTTGTTTTTTGAAACCAGAAATAGCTTTTTTGATGGCTTCACCTTTTTCTTCTGAAGTTTTAAACTTAGATTGATGTTTGGTTTGAAAGTGCCTTTGTACACTAGATGTGCGACACACAACACTTTCGCAACAGAAAGCACAAACAGCACGATCCTTTTGTTCCACAAATCCATATTCTATTGTCCAATTGTCTTGAAATGGGCGATGATCAAGTTTTCTTTTCTTTTCAGTCATATCTAACAGCAGGGGTATTCTGAAAATATAAATAGGCCTAATTACGTAAACATCAATTATGATATATATAAAATACCAAACAAATTATTCTTGCCTTTGCTGTGGGAGAACCAGGATACATTTTAATAAAAATTGTGGAGAAAAATTATGTACAGGGTGTCCCAGAAAAAGTCTAAAGGTTTTGATTAGCTCGAGCTAGGATCCTATTCGTGCGTGGCATTCACAATTTAAAAAAAATATTTCATCCACGTATTCCTCCAATCATACCATTTTGTTTAGTATGAAGATGATCGAAATTGCTCATCTCTTCTAATCCCAGTTACGAGCTTGAAAATTAAAAGTACAATTTCAAGAATTTGAAAGGCAATTATACCTTATCTTGTATTCATATTCTGACCACTGAACAATTCTGTAACTCTAGCACCCTTCCTAAATTTAACACCCCTCAATTTCAAACAGCAAATAAAATGTTTAAAACTAATAATTTTCAAAAATTTTTTAGCTCATTGTGTTTAGGAAAGATTTTTCTTAAAGAAAAGTAAAACTTTTTAAAATAAAATCTCATATAATTAATTTTATCGTAAAAAATATCACAAAAAAGTCAAAGCTTCCTTACTGCGCGTGAGCGTTTTCACGTAATAGTTTCAATTTCAATTTGTAAATTTGTAAATTCTTGAAAATTTTCTATGATTTTAAAAATCGATAATTTTTTTTCTATTCATCAAATCCTTTTCATTTTTTCAGATTTTATGTAAAATTCTACGCTCTTTCGAATGGAAATAAAATTATTTTCTGAAAAATTCATTTTCATACTTCTTTTATTTATTTTTACCCCCCCTCTGTCTAAAAGTATGAAAGTATGAATTTCTATTAAAAATTCGTCTCGGAACACTCTAATTTATATCTTTATTTAAAGATCATAAAAAAATGAATAAAATAATGTGTTGTTTTTTTTTAAACCTTTATCCCTTCATTTTGAAAATAAACGCTAAAGTTTAAAATATGTACATTCTTTTATTTTTTAAAAAAGATTTATGAGCTGTGTAATTTTTTTTATTTTTATCATGCTAAAAATATTAAAGTTTCTTTAGTCTTTCCCTTAAAATTAAATTTGCTCTTTCGAAGATCTGCTAAAATAGCTATTTTATCTGTATCGGAACACTTAGTAAATGTTACGAAAAAAAAAAACCATGTAAAAATATTTAAAAACAAAAAAAAATATAAACTGAAAGTTATCCGTTCTATTTATAATCATTATTTAAAGCTTAAAGTACTCACAACAAACATTCTCCTTTTTTCAAATAGAGTCCACGTGTTTTTAATCTCTCTTAGAGCTGATGACAGATTTATGACAAGCTTAGTGAAAGAAAGGGTAAGTGGTAAGTTAGAGAGTTACAGTATAGGGAGATAACAAAAATGGAAGTTTGTTTTGTTTTGGTAAGCTTTAACCCCAAAATGACCCATTGCCAGTCATCGTCTCTTCACAAGGGATGGTAAATAGTGTCATTTAGTGTGAAAAAAGGAGGGGTTTTACATATTGTTCCAGAACATTATAATCATTTCTCACTCTTTCTCTCTCTTTCTGCTAAACGAACGACAGACAGACAGCCAGACAGATATTGAAAAAAAAATGACTACCAAAAAATAATTTGTTTCCTAATAAGGTTTATCATATTTTGAATATGGTAGCATATACTTAGTTTCATTACAAAACTTAAATAATAATAAAAAGCTAAAAACAAAAGTTTTATAATTACAAATAAAAATTTATATACTTTTCTTAACTTTTTTTCCGGCATTGTTTTTTTATTTGTATAAATATTAAAATAAATTTAAACAAAAACAAATAAACTCCATGTTACACGTGTTGTTATTATCACTGGTAATTTAATTAAGATAATCATAGTCAAAAGATTTTTTGGTTTACATATACACTTTTTATAATTTCAAGTTAAATTTTATATACACTTCAAGGCATCCGTAGATTTCAAATGTCAGCGCTGCTGCTGATGTAAACAAAACTTCCGGCGATTCGTTGAAATTTTGGGCGGATTTTATCAACCTATCTCTGAAAATATTGCTTTAATTTCCAAATTTATGAATTCTTGATTATTTTTATTGTTGATTTTTGTAGAGGAATCATTCATTTACTTAATGGTCATTTATTTTCGTCTGATAAGTTACTTTTTATATATTTATTAGATTTTTTTATTATGATTTTTGACTAAATTTTACATTTGCAACTCTCTCACGCTACGTTGTATTTCATCTGGGTCGGTGAGACTGAGTCACCAGACTCAATTCAAAACGCATTTCAAAATTATAGTATCTGACAGAACATACTTTGAACGAGCATGGAGCATCTAACGCCTACGGTTCGCACGGACAAAAATAAAACGCGTTTTCTTGTTGTGGGCATGCACTTAGGTGGCAAGAGTACGCAAGAGATCGCAGATATCCTCATAATTCCAAGGAGAACTGTTTCCTTTTGGCTGTATGAAGTTTAAAAGATTTGGAGGCTCGGCGTGCCATTAGAATTGCTTGGCGTGCCACCTGTGGCACGCGTGCCGTAGGTTGCCGACCCCTGCCCTAGGATATCATAATTGCTGTACTATAATGTGTAATATAATATAGCATACGATTTCATAATTGCTGTACTATAATAAATAATATAACATAGAATTTCAAAACTTTTATACTATAATGTATAATAGATTATAACACCGAATTTAATTAATATTGTACTATAATGTAGATCATAATATAACATAGGATTTGATAAATGCTATACTATAATGTTTAATATATTATAACACAAGATACTGTTATACTATAATGTATAATATTCTATAACATAAGATTTTATAAATGTTATACTATAATGTATAATATAATATACCATAAGAGTTCATAAATGTTATACCACACTTTAGATTATAATAGAACATAATATTTCATAAATGTTATACTATAAAGTATACTATAATATAACATAGGAGTTTATAAATATTATACTATAATATATAATATAGCATATGATTTCATAAATATAACATCAGACTTCATAAATGTTATACTACATTGTAGATCATAATATCACGTGATATTTCATGACTGTCATACTATAATATATAATATAATATAACATAGGATTTCATAACTGTTATATTATAAGGTATAATATTATATATCTCCGGATTTCATAACTGCTATGCTATAATTTATAATATAATATAGGGTTTCTTAACTGCTGTTCTATAATGTATAATATAACATACCACAGGATGTATTAACTGTGACACTATAATGTATAATATAACATAACATAGCATTTCATAAATGTTATACTATCATATATAATACAATATAAAATATGATTTCATAACTGCTATAATGTAATGTATAATATAATTAACATAGGATTTCATGGGTGCTATACTATAGTGTATAATATAATATAACATACGATATAATAACTGTTATACTATAATGTATAATATGATATAACATAAGGCTTTATAAACGCAATACTATTATATATAATATAATATACAATATTATTCCATAACTGCCATATTATAATTTATAATATAACAAAGGATTTCATAACTTCTGTACTATAATGTATAATATAACATAGGATTGCATAACAGCAATACTATAATGTATTATGTAATATACCATAGAGTTGAATCACTGATATACTATAATGTATAATATAATATAATATAACAGGATTTTATAAGTGCTATAGCATAATTTATAATATAATATACCATAGGATTTTATAACTTCTATGCTATAATGTATAATATAATATAACTTAGAATTTCATAACTCCTGTTCTATAATGTATAATATAATATAACTTAGGATTTCATAACTGCTGAACTTTAATGTAGTATATAATATAACAAAAAATAACATAAATGTTATACTATAGTGCATAATATAATATAACATAGCATTTGTGAACTGCTATACTATAATATATAATATAATATAACATATGATTTACTACCTGTTATACTATAATTTATAATATAATATAACGTAATATTTTATAACTGTTATAAAATTATGTATAATATAATATAACATAGGATTTCGTAAGTGCTATACAATAATGCATAATATAATGTGGCATAAGATTTCATAACTGATGTACTATAATAAATATTATAACAGGATTTCATAACTGACATACTTAAATGTATAATATAATATAACATAAGATTTCATAAATGTTATACCACACTGCAGGTTATAGTATAACATAAGATTTCATAAATGTTATACTATAATTTATTATATAATATAACATGGAATTTCATAACTTTCATGCTATAATAAATAATATAATATACAATAATATTTCATAACTTCTATACTATAATGTATAATATAATATGACATAGTAGTTCATATCTGTTATACTATAATGTATAATGTAATATAATATAGGATATCATAACTGCTGTACTATAACGTATAATATAATATAACATGGCATTTCATAAATGTTATACTATAATGTATAATATAATATAACATAGCATTTCATAACAGCTACACTATAATGTATAATATAATATAACATAGGATTTAATAAATAGTGTATTATAATGTATAAGATAATGATATATAAGATGTTATAAATTGTATACTATAATGTATGATAGAATATAGCATAGGATTTCATAGCTGTTATATTATAATGTATAATATAATGCACCATAGGATTTACTACCTGCTATACTTTAATGTATAATATAATATACGATAGGATTTCATAACTGATATAATATAATGTATAATATAATATCACCTAGAATTTCATAACTGCTGTACTATAATGTATATTTTAATATAACATAAAATTTCATTAATGTTATACTATAATGTATGATATAATATACCATATCATTTTATAACAGCTCTACTATAATGTATAATATAACATAGGAGTTCATTAATGCTATACTATTATGTATAATATAATGTAGCATACGATTTAATAACTGTTGTACTATAATTTATAATATAATGCACCATAGGATTTCATAACTGTTATACTATAATGTATAATACGATATACCATGGGATTTCATAACTGCTATACTATAATGTATAATATAATGTAACATAAGATTTCATAAATGTTATACCACACTGTAGATTATAATATCACATAATATTTCATAACTGTTATTCTATAATGTACATTATGATATAGCATAGCATTTCATAACTGATGTACTATAATGTATACTATAATATACCAAAGTTCCAATCTTTTAGACTTTTGTTTTGATAAGGCCCACAAGGCAGTGGTGTTTGATTTTTGGTTTGGTTCCCCTAGTCTTTCAACCAAGGGCATCCACAAACAGTTGGATAGGGCTTGTTAGTGTGCCTTGGCGTTTCCACACATCGCTGGGCCATAAAGCACTAGCTCTAGTGTGCTCTACTACTCCAAGAACTCCTACAGGTTTAGCCTGGGCCGCAAGGAACCCATTTACCGTGTGTGGCAAACGTGGAGGCCCTGTAGGATTATTGATGGTGGAGAGGATATGTACTGACAGGGCAGACTTATGCATAGCTCTTCCCTTTTCACCGTGAGGTTAACCAGAGGTGTTAGCTGAAAGCAAGTAGGCATGCACGCGTGAACTTAAAACTAACTTATACCTAACACAGTAGACGCATCAAATTTCCCTGCCGGTTTAAGAATCCAAACACACATTAGAAAGTAATATGAAATGATTAGATGGATAGTGAAATATAAAAAGAAGAAAAACACTTAAGTATATTTTTATCATCTTTCGTTTACAGTCTATGTGATCGGAGGTTGATGAGCTCTTACTCGAGGTAGTTGATTAGGCTTCACCACACATGCATCCATAACATATCAGTTAAAGAACTTGATTGGCAATAAGGTTAAAATGACAGTATTTTGGAAGTTAAGAAACCAATCCATACTACAGGCAAAAATATATAAGACTTACTGAAAGTAAAATTCTTCCTGATCATGACTGATAGAAGCAGAACAATTTAAGCAATGGAGTTTAAAGTGCTTACTGCAAACTTGTGTATAGAAACAAAAGTTAGAAAATATACAGCTGAGGAAGGTCGGCGATTATTAATAACATCTCCGACCATCTTCAGCTGTATATTAATAAATGTGTTCGAAACAGCAATTAAGTTGGGAATTAAAATATTAATGATATGAGATCCATTTGTTTCATGTTTTATTTAGTTCGTAAATTAAGATTATGCGTTACTGCTGCAAATTTTATGATATATATTTTCTGGTCAATTCGTCAAACATTGGGGAGTAGAAACATCACAGGCAGTTATTAGAAAATAAAAGATGAGACTATTACATGAGATGTAAAATGGAAAATGCTTTAATTTTAACTTTATATCAGAAATAAGAGGCTGGTTGAACGAAATCCCACTCAATAACTAGTTTGAAAAACAAGCATGGCAAGGTTTTTCATTCAATACAAAATAGCGTTGCCAATTCTAGCTAGTTATCACCAACCCACAAGATTTATCTTTCGAAACTTCAAGATCTCATTGCATTATAAATAACTTTTAAACAATTTTTCCAAACATTATTGTTCTCAAATCAATGATTATTTTTAATGTATTTTTTCAAAGAATCATGTATTTGAAGTATATTGTTTTCAATTTATCTGAGGTATCTAACGTCATTATTATAGTGTGTGTGTGTGTGTGTTTTAGCAGGATTAACCTTCACGTATTTATTTAATGGTGTAGAACAACACAGGCATGGCATGTTTAAACTCCCAATTTACACACACGCAATTTTCATGTATGGAACACGAAGCTCTTTCTCGAGACATCATCTCAACGATTATTCTGTGTAAGATGTTCCTATTAAGTTTATATGTAAATGATGTTTATTTTGATATCTATTAAATCTATCACCATATATTGTTTATGTTGTCTTTTTTTGTATGCCTGTGTATCTTATGTATTTAACAAACATTGAAATGAATAACTTCGAATAATTTGAGACATTAACATGATCTAATAATGTAAAACCAGAATCTATCAACACTTTATTTTTAACTGTGCTATTCGCATTTCAACTTACTTAGTTCTCCGTTTTAAACAAAAAAATAATTATTTCTTCTTTTATTTTGTGCGAGTTTTCCTTAATTCGTTAATGGATTTTTGCCCATGTCAAGGTTTACGCATCAACTATAAAATGATACGGTAAGAACGCACGCAGCAGGTGTTCCGTTTATTGGTGAAACGCAATTTGTATTTATTTGTTTATGTTGCTGTGTTGTAAACTGTTGATTGGGGTTGATTAAACATATGCATGCAAGCGAAAATGAATCCAGCGAATCGTCCTTGGATAAAAACTACTTTTATGATGAGGCTTATAATCTCTACCGAAGCGTTTCTCGAAGTGCTTGTCTGTCAAGCTTGTATTTGTAGGACGTATCTCATTTCTCAGGCTCAGCGACTAAAGACACAAACGTAAGACAAGTCATTCTTATGCCTTTGTGGATGTAGAACGGCATAAACTATTTTGTGAATAGAAAACTGTCAATAGCTTATATTATATAGTGTAATTGTAGATATTGAAGGAAAATTGAAAGAACAAAGCTTCTTTCTTAGAACTGCACGCCTGTGGAACTCTGTTCCGTCTGCCTGCTTCCCACTTGACTAAAACTTGGATGTGTTAAAGTCCAACGTTTACAAATTCCTAATGAACCGCCCCCTTCAGTAGACCTTTTTATTAAACCCCCACACTAACGTACTGTACATTCAATAACCCTTACCCCTGAGTGGCTTCCGGGCCTTGATAAGTAGTGACCACCGTGAAAAAGAAAATGCCAATAACGATTGCCGAAGAAAGTAAAGTAAAGTATACGGTTCATTTCGGCAGATTCGTAACTCCTATTTTCTTATTTTGCCCTTTAGATCTAACAATTTATTATTTAAAGCTTCCAAGCTATTTTCCCTACTACTGTAGAGATTCCGAACATTTTTTTTTTGACAAATGAGAAATAATAGCCGTTTTTTTTTCTTGTTTTTGTTTTTGTCTCGTCGGAATTAACTAATGTTCAATTTGTCGTTTGCTGGTTTTGACCTTAAATGCGCATGTGATTAATTCATTAAATGAAATGGCTCACTGTTTTGTCTCGAGCGATTTTAATGGGAAAATAAGAACAAATACTTTTTAAAAAGAAAACAACATAACATTAAGGATGGCAAAACCACACGAATTTCTTCCGAATTACTTCCGTGGTCTCTCCATTTTCACAATCGAGGATTCTGCTGCTACTGATATTGTTTTTTTTTCAGACCTTAAAACCAGGTCTCGTTAAAAGAGAGCTGACGCTCATGAAGGCGTGGTGTAAAAGTAAGTCACATTGTCTTCGAGCAAATTCATAAAAATGCGAAAGTATTGCTGTGTATCACTTTACAGGTAGACGGTTATTGGGTTTTCCGCGTTCGTATCCAGTCTGTTCCTGAAAAGTCACATTTACTTAGGCTGTTGACAAATTAGAAGCCAGATATATTGATGAATAAAATCGAATTATACATGACAGGTGTTTATATACTTACGCCCCAAACATATTGAGCGACATGTATATTCATTTTGATACGATATTATGTTCGCCTGTCCGTTTGTCTCTCGATTTCTGAACATTAAGTTTAAAATTATTGAAATATAATGAGCTCCAATTTCCACACTGTTCTAAAGAAAATCTAATGATTGTCTTCGTAATTAGAAATACTGTCTATAGCCGATTAGAATAGAGATTGTTAGCTGTATACATTATACAAAAAATAGCCAATTTGTATCTGCATATTGTAAAGTCATGAAGGCAACTTATGTTATCTGAGAAATGTAATTATAAGTAATTTTATTCATCTACTAGCAAGCCACCCGGCGCTGCCCGCTCGTAAAATCCACATAAATATTTTACTTTAATTATTGCAGAATTCTTATTTATGATAAACATAAATACCGTAGGTATTAAACGTTACATTAAATTCTTAAAATAAAAATAACGGAAAGATATGAACCGTGTATAGTCTAGTATTATGTTGTTTTTCTTTTTTTGTTTTTTCGAAGTAATATACTTCTTGTAACTAAAATAACAAGAAAATACTCAGGCGTAGATAGACACGAAAACTTAAAGGCAGTGTGTCAAGTACCATAACCATTAGGCTGGATTAACACTTCATTTAAAAGAGTTTTCAACCGTACATTTTTAACATAATGAATCTGTCATGTAAACCATACATGCATGCGCATTGATGGAACATTTTGCAAACAGATAAAAACCCGACGACACTCATGTATAAATATTTTCAATTTTGACCTCTCAGCAGTTCGTTTTTTTTCCGGATTAAATATGTTAAACTTTTTTCAACATATCTGAATACGAGATATATATATATATATATATATATATATATATATTTATATATATATATATATATACATATATATATATATATATTATAACATTTTCACCCCAAACAAGGCACATCGCCACTTTGATGTAGGGGGCTACTATCATGGACATAAGTCATTAGGTAAGGAGCAGGGGCACTATGTAGGGAGTTGGGCAGCAAGATGTCGGTTCACGTTACACTTGAACTTCTGCATGTTAGTACAGTTGGGGAAGCAGGGTCCCGGAGGGGAGTTCCAAAGTCTAGCGGTTCTGGGAAGAAACTACTGGAGTAGAAGGCTCTCTTACATCTAGGGATCTCTACTGTGAAACGGTGGATTTTGATGCTTATCGGGTCTGTTGGAAGCATTTACGTCGAGGGGGTACACAATTGCTTGCAGTTCATTAGAGCATTCACCGTTAAAGTACTTGTAGAAAAGGCAGAGAGATGTGACATTTCGTCGATGGGACAAAGGCTGCCGCTTAGATGACAGTTCATGACCTAATAGATCGGCGACTCTCTTTTGGACCTTGTCCAGGAGTGAGAGACTACTAGCAGATGCACAAGCCCAAATATGACAACAATACTCCATACATGGGCGAATGGTGGCCTTATAGAAGTGCAGGATACTTTCGGGCGTTAGTAGCTTTCTAGCACGGTAGAGAGAGCCTACCTTCTTCGCAGCGGTCCTGGCAATACTCTCAATGTAATTGTTTCGACTCATGTTTCCTGTGAACGTTACGCCAGGAGTTTAAAACATATACTTTCAGATAAAAAGTATTTGGTCATTGCTATTGGTGGTAGAGAAGGTTTCTTGTAATTATTAAAGGAAAGAAGTTTAGTCTTGGCAGCATTGAATGTTACCATCCATTTTGCCCCCATTTCACTACAGATAGAAGGTCACTCTCTTTATATATATATATATATATATATATATATATATATGTATATATATATATATATATATATATATATTAGATCAAAAATCCATTCAGCATATCGGTTTAAAGTTGTCCTCACACACACACATTTTGATTTTTATAGATATACTAGCAGGCTACTAGGCGCTACTCGGTCAGTAAATACGCAAAACTATTATATTTTTATTAAGGCAGAATTCTTATTGATTATAAACAGAAATACCGTAGATATTAAACGTTACGCTTAATTAATTGAAAGAAATGAAGCAAAAAAAAGGGAAAGAAACTGAGACATATGCATATAGGAATTTATTTTCTAAACAGTTCGTTTCTTGTTAGAAACAAATACTCGAGCTGAAATCGAAACTAAAACCTAAAGACAGTGACTCAAGTACGATAGCCATTACATCAAGTGACATGTGTTTTAAATAGTGTTTTTAAACCAACTCATAATTTACATAAAAAAGCTGTCATATTTCACAACTGCGCATGCGCAGTCGTGAAAAAATTCAAAGCAGGTAAGAATCCGGTTACCTCCGAAGCACCAATGTAAAAATACTGACCTCTTACCCGCCTTGTTCTTCGTGTAAAAATGAGTTAAAAGTTTTCCACATGTCTGAATATTCTATATATACCAACTTTCAACTCTGTAGATCAGGAATTCTTTTTATTATAAAGGTTGAGAAGTGTCTTCACACACATTCTCACTTTTATACATATATAGATAAATCATATTAATCTAATAATGTGAACTACCATGTTTTCGGTCTGTGACGTTGCAGTCGAATCTAGTGTGTTTATTTATTTTTTTTTCAAAATAATATTTTTAAATGTAAGATGTTTGTTTTGTCCCACTGGAGTTAAAAATCGAGTTTGGTTTTGTCTGTCACATATACATTAAAACTAGCAGGTGTTCATTATGTTTTATTCTAAAATAACATGTCTTTCGGTTCACGCGATAATGTGAAATAGTATGATATTTATTGTGTGAGGTTGAGTTGAACATCGCATGTTATTTTATGTGTACTTTTTTATTTTAGAAATAGCATGTTTTTAATTTGTCAGGCGGAAGTTTAAAATAGCGTATCGTTTGACCTGTTCTTTTGGATTTTGATATAGCTAATTTTTGGTTTGTTACATTGAAGTTGGAAAAAGCGTAGTGTTTGATTTGTCACGCTCTATTTTAAAGTAGCATGTCGTTCGGTTAGTCACGACAAAGTTTTAAATAGGGTGCTGTTTGGTTGGTAACTTTTGATTTCTAAATAGCTCGTTGTTCGCTTTGTAATGTTGCATTTGAAATGGTGGATTGTTTGACTTGTCCGGTTGGATTTTGAAATAGCATGTTGGTCGGTTTGTCAGGCTGACGTTTGATATAATGTGTTAAGGCTGTCCCATTGGATTTTATAATAACATGTTGATCGGTTTGTCGCGTTGATGTTTTAAGTTGCGTGTTGTTTTGTCGGTCAAGGTTGATTTTAAATGTGTATGTTTTTTCACCAAGAAAAGAGTAGGCTATCTCATTTTAAATTGTTTTAGTTGTATGTATCGGTTGATGCCACATTTTCCGCCACATTTTTGTTAGAACATGCCTAGTCATTATGAGTAATGGATGGAGTATATGGTGTTCTTTTGTCACGCTCAAGTTGGTAATAGTGTATCGTTCTATCAGCCATGTTTGATTTTGAAATAATTGTTGTGATTTTTACCAGTTTGAAGCTTATAATAGCGAGTTTTGTTTCAAGTTGCTGTGAAGTTTACACTAACATATTACTCTAACTAACATTCTGAAGATTAAAATATATCATCTCCTTATCCAATTGCTTTTAATGGCAGTTTCCTTGGTCTGTCACATATTAAATCATTCACACTTATATTTACAATAAAGCTAATTACGGTATATTTTATATATTTACCTATCTCAGTCGTACTTCTACAATATGTAATCCAGAATAAAGTTATTCAAAACATTTGGCTAAGCGTATCAGGCTTCATTTAGTCAACTACCAGCCAAGAGAGTGTTATTTAAAGGCATATTAGTAAGCGTTTTCGCCCTGCCTTTCGATCACACGTGATAAAGTCATTTCGGTGCAGACTACTATTAAGATTTAAGGACTTAAATATAACTATTTCATAGTGCGGTCTATCATAGCTACACCTTACTATAGACAGTCACAGATATATTTTCGGTAGTCTGGATTCTTTATATAAAAAAGGGCAATGTGTTAATAGATGTGTCTGAATCATACATGCGTCTGTTATTTTTTCACGTTTAAATTAGAAATAATCGTCGTAAGCTAACACGGATATTGAAAAGTCGCATCTTACAAATAATCATGCATGCACATCTAAATTCCGTGGCAGGTGTGGCACATCCGAGGCCGAAAATCCAATTAACTCGTGCATCTGCGTATACAGCAGGAGAGATTTCAACATTCAGCGCTTCGTTTGTTGATGGCACAGTTCATTGGATTCTCCAATAAACATATCTTTTGGATTGTTTGCAAATAAGTGGATACGGCTGGATGTAGCTCATTGTTTTTACTCTTTTCTTTGTTGGATTAATAATGTGTTCAGGAAGCGGGAAATGATAGCGAAAAATTATAGTGAATTGCTATATACAGTCTCTTATTAAGTAGATATTATCGATTTTAAGTATCGAAAACATACAACAGATAAAATAAATGGATTTAGTGAAAGGTTATTTAGTGTATAATATCGTAGAATCCTGGTCATGTACAACGGAATCAGCAAGAGAGATGAGATTTTAGTTAGATATATTAGGTTCGCATATGCATTGCAGATAGAAGAGACACTTCCTACTAAAAAACTGTCTATGTGTACAAAGTAATCACCTAAAATAATGAACTCATCTTAAAGAAACTTGGAATACATATTCGAAGCAATACTCTGAGTAATATTATAGAATTATTTGTTTTACTGAATGTAAAAATACAGATTCAATTATGATACAATAGGTTTTAATTTTTTATTAGCCCAACGATTTAACTTCTAAGCTCTCAGCCGAATGCATAATATTACGCCCATATCCTAAACTAACAGTTTCACCTGACATAAGTTATATTTTAGTGCATGTTTTGAGGCCGCCCAGCGTTGATTGACTTTCGTCAGTCCATAAAACATTATGGAATTCTGTTTTCAGATATTAAATGGCCTATGCTTGTCTATACTGCAAGGTTTCGTCACTCAACAGGTATATTTAGTCCCTCGTGTCTGACATTTGTTTTTTAATTTGATTTCGGGTCGTTTTTGGAATTGGTCCCTGCATTATTAAAAATGGATTTATTTTTTTTACTGTGTTAGTGTGTTGACAATATTCTTGTGATTTGGCTTAAATCTCATGATGTGTTCACTTTTGTTCTGACACTTCGATTTTTTTCCATTATTAGATCTCACTGACAAAACGTTTAACAGGTCGATTGTCTCGCTTCGGATTTGTTTAGAATTTTTGATGTAGACGTCTTTAATGCAAGTAACTTTATAATTTTATTGTATTCCCTGACTTCCAGAATCTTTTTAAACCCTAATGAACATTTCTTTTTTGCCTCGCTCCAA
Organism: Euprymna scolopes; assembly: GCF_053919585.1. Lineage (NCBI taxonomy): Eukaryota > Metazoa > Mollusca > Cephalopoda > Sepiida > Sepiolidae > Euprymna > Euprymna scolopes. The sequence goes on from NC_136483.1 coordinate 93,784,286, forward strand.
AGAATGGATACTACAAAAATAAATTCATATTGAGTTAATTCATATGGCTTCATTCCTGTGAGTTTCAGTGAATATTTAACTGCAAATGATAAGAAACGGTTCATAAAAATGAAGGCAAGATGAGGCTAAAAAATCTCAAACACTTTTGGCCATTACAATAGTACAATAATAAAAATCAAATCACACTTAAAAGCATACGGCATTTTAAGTAACCACGGTTTATTTTCCCCGATTATTTACAAAAAATACTTTCAAAATTATTAATTTTATTATTATTTATTTACGCATATAAAGTCGCTATCAAACTTCTAAGAAATAAAAAAATACATGAATTAACGCATTAAAAACCAGATACAACAAAAAAACTTATATATGAATATAGATAGGGGTATTCTTTATAAATAAAATAGCTAGATGTCAATTTTATTCAAGAATAGTGTATATGGGCATAGGCATATATTAGCAATTATTGAGAGATTAATATAAAAAGGTTAATATAAGCCTTAAGGTGAACTTGTCTAGTATATAAAAATTGCGATTTTTAAAATTTCTGTGTAAACTTAGTTAAAAATGTAATCATATTAAGATTGAAATATTTGTTTCCTTAAAGAAATTGCTATTCTGATCGGAGCCTCGTCTGAGGTTATATCCATAGTAAACTATAGGCAGATATATAATAAGAAAAAAGGGCTTGAAGTAACTATCCAAGAAAGCGTTATTAGGTATTTATACTAAACAATTTTAATTTGTATACTATATTTGTAGTTTGCAGGAATATTGTTGAGGCCGAGGTTAATCAAACGTTGTTATATTTATAGCAGTTTTTCCATGAATACAAGTCGATAAAATATTATCTGTTCATTTTCGGAAAAAAGACCCACAAGACCAATTATGTATAATACATTATTTCTACATACTTAATAATACCTTTAACATTTTCTTATAAAAATAAATCTATTTACTTCTTTTACGTTACAGTTTTAAGTTGAAAGAATGCTTATAACGTTTGGATTCAAAATATCAATCGCTTAATATGTAAAATTAAAGAGAACAATTATTTACTCCTATATAGTCTTATAATAAAGAAAAAAACTCAAATATTATATATAAGCTTATTTCCTGTGAGAAATGCGGGGGAACTTTATACAAAGTCTAACTGATGAGAATAATAAATAAGAAATCGTTTCAAAACATTTACTCGTTGGAATGTGAATAAAATACGAGCAACATGTCTATAGCTTGATAGTTCTTCTCCTGAACGAATAACTCTTATATTTTATTTACTTTATCCGTTTTCATTGCCCTCCCCGTAAAAATGAGTGTGGACCTCTATATTCTCCCTCGTCCGTTCGTCTTTCCGCACTTTTCTCAATAACTACGAGTGGGGTTTTTAAAAAAAGTTTGCACAAACAATAAACATGACAAAAATAAAAAAAAAGTAAAGAAAAACGTATTTTCAGGAAAAAAAAACTCCGGTTGCCCCTCCTTAGGGATGCCTTTCAGGTTAAAATGACTAAAATTGACACTTTTGGTAGGAGGTTCTCCATACTTTCTTACTCGAACCTTATAGGAAAATGGCGATAGAGAAGATCCAACTTAACGTTTGATCAGTAAGAAATGGGTCAGCGGAAGACAATAGATCATCTCATATGACGTCGACTATCCGACCAAATACCGCACTGTCCAACAACAGAATGATGATGAACGTATCGATTATCTGACTAACATGACACACTTGAAACGACAATGATAATGAACATATGGTCCTTCATAAATCAAAGTGGAATTTATGATTGAGCGGACAGATTTTTGATGTGCCGTGAAGTGTACTTTAGACATTTACAGTTTTAAAAGGTTCCGGAGTTTTGCTTTTAGCGTGTTCAGCCACTCTTTCTGCCAACGTGAGTAGCCATTAACTTAGTCAAGGATCACTGATTTTGACCCGAAAATGACCTTAGCTGAATAGACGGTTCGTGCATAAGCGGTCAGTGTTTTGCATATTTATTGGTGTACTTTAAAACGAATTATGTTCAAATCTAATATCAAAGTTTGTGATTCTATCCAAGTTTATCAAATTATTGACTTCTCTCCCGCGTCTTGAATTGAATTAGTTAATGGATATTGCTTAGGATTACGGAATCTGTTTTGGCGCGCTTGGAGCACATTGGATATTTTCTTGTAATTAAGTACGCTCACAACTGTACAATGTAAGAACTGAGGGTATACTGAGTTCAGTTTAAACTAGTGATTTAGATTCAATCAGTTGTACATACAAATTAATAAATTCGAAAGTTAGTTTTCTAGTAATAACATTTTCAGCATAATGGAAGAAGATTACTATTGCTAAAACTAATAATATAACGGAATATGAAAACTGCTGGGTCCTTCTGCTTTAAACTCCGGAACTCTCTTTTTTTTTTGTACATCGTCCGCATGGATCCTTCACCCACACTCGATTACAAGTTTTGAAGACAGTCTGCTGTTGATTGTCTATCAGTGCGGCTGATTCATTAATTGCTTAAAGCCGTATGCCGTATCGATAGAGCATATTGGCAAGTGCTGTAGCAGAGTACAAGTAATCCTTCGGAGTAACATTATACCAATATACTTCCTTTCTGGTTGAGGTCCTGTTTACAAGTCAATGACATTGCTTGATGAATCCGTTACCGGAGAGGATATATTCACAACGAAATCAGTCTGATTCTTCATTCATCCATAAAGGATTTAAACAGATTGCCCCGAAAGACAGCTACATTATCCGTTAGAATATCTGACGCCGGGCCTCGTTCATAAAAATAATTATTACCCCACACATTTTGCACACCAGTTCCACCTGTTCCAACTATTCGGACATTGTGTGATCAGATAAAACGCTATAAAATCCAGGAATCAGAAGGATATCGAATGCTTGCCTGCCATTTATAAGCTGGAATAGCGTGAAAACTGTTAGACCCTTCGGCCTTACACTCAAAACTCCCTTTTGAAAGGAATTTTTCTTTTCTATCACCAGTTTTCTGCTTTGAGCAAAAGCACGGCTCCCTGTCGGTCGGTTTATATCTTTTAACCCTTTTGCAATCTCTGGAATTCTCATGGTTAGTCTCGTCTTTTTTCCAATAAAACCAAGCATGTCTACCGCTCTTTCTTCTTCTTCTTCATATATATATATATATATACATATATATATATATATATATATATATATATATATATGTTAAAGTCCACATATGCTTCTAGGATAGTGATTTAAAGTTTATGAGCGTTTTTATGAAGCACGAAAAACGATGTTACTTTTTGTATTTAATATTTTTATTGTTATTTTTTTATATTTCAAGCGGACCTCCGCTCTTGGTCACAAAAATGTATCGAAATGAAAAACTTTTTCGAACAGGATTGCTTGGAATGAACGCTGTCCACGCTACAAATCTCCAGTTTTTTCAGCGGTTTTCTTTTTCTTTTTCATTTCGATACTTTTTCTTGTGATCAACAGCGGAGGTCCGCTTGAAATATAAAAAATAACAATACAAATATTAAATACAAATGTTACATCGTTTTTCATGCTTCAAAAAAACTCCATAACCTTTAAATCACTATATATATATATATATATATATATATATATATATATATATATATATATATATATATATATCATTCCTTTCCTCTCGCTTTAACAACGTCGTATTTTTCTGATGCGAATATAATTATAGTTAAAAGGATTTTCTGAGGGACATATGTAATAATAATTGAACTAATATAAACATTACTCAGATAATGTTTATCGATTGATAAGAATTAATCCGAAAGCTTAGTTTTCTTTTGTATACACTCAAGTATTTTGTGCTGTAATTGATGGAAACATATCAATGCGATGATTATTTTTTCTTTGCTTAAGGATGTTTAAGAGGATAAATTTTGCAAGCGATTCTTTGCCAACTTATTTGAAGTACTGTGAGAATTGTTCAAATAGATTGCTATCTACGAAGACATTAAAGCGAGCAACCTCTTGTGAAATTGTTTTTTCGGCATAATACCCACTATTCTCAGTGCACTTTTGTCAGCGATGAATAAGATCTCCGCAAGGGAGTATGGAACAGGCAATGCCATACGAAGGTGGCTGAAAAAGAAAAGTCCTCTAGTTTCATATCTGAAGAAATAAAAAGCTACGAAGACAGGAATGGCATCATGAAAACGAGCGATCGTGTGTGCCCCATAATTTGTTTGTCTACATAGCAATTTCAATCCCCAGTGTCTTTTGAAAGGAATTCAACGAGGAATCTCCATTTCTGACACATCTCCATGACAGATGTCGGTTTCTTAGAGGCTTATATTGTTAATATATGAAACAGAGAAATGTAACTTTCAGGGAATCAATGCATAATCATTATAACAATGCAATTTTCAATCACCTTTGAGCAATTCGGTTGGTAGAACCAATGGAAGCATTAATTTTGGAACGCCTCCCCTGTCTGAGATAGCGGATAAATATAATGCTACTGTTCACGATTATATATATATATATATATATATATATATATATATATATATATATATATGCTTGCTTTAATGAACATAATTCTGTTAAATTGAATATATCTTGTCTTAACTTTCATCTTCACTTTTTATATCTTTATTTATCTTTTACATTATCTATTTAAATAAAACAGTAGATGCATGCACATGCCTGTATATATATTTATCCGATGAACTCTGAAACTACCAGTCACATAACACGGAAATTTATATAAAATAGTAATCATAGACCAAGAATTGTTAATAACAAGTAAAACTCTTGTTTGGGTGCTTGAACAACACAATACAGCAATATGTATCGGCAAGTTGAATGAAAATGTTCATTTGAACTTGCCGGTATATCTTTAATTCTTTCTTCGCATACACAAATTGATTCATTCAATCAAAGTAGTTTAACCCTAAGTATTTTTACCCAAGTCATGGAAGCTCTATTAGGAGGAGCCGCTTAGAGACCAAGTCAGTTTTAAAATTTTGAAATCAGTACTATATATTAAGAAGAGTATTCTATAAGACAATTTACAATAGGAGAGTGCAATAATATGATCATGTAACTCATATAGATCAAACACTGAGAATAACAATTTCAGAACGCCTTATAAATATAGAAGTGTTATTTATTAATAATTATCACAATAATTGTTAGATAAAACGATTCTAATATTTATGCGTTTCGATAAAATTAACGATTCTGTTCTAAATTCCTAGTTAACTCCAATAACCGATTTCGATCTTAAAACCGCCTAAAACGTGCAATTGCATTTTGTTGAGGGGCGGGTCATCTTATTTTAGGCGTATATATGCCCTTTTATATCTGAATGTTTTTTTTTTCATGCGTTTCATCACGATTTTTTATAAACGAACTAAAAGTTACTCATCAACATTTTCCTTCGTGTGTCATTCCGTCCTATTTTATCTAATCGTGCATGATAATTGTGCGATTGTACGGCTGTATTTTAAAGATTCAAATGCTTTGTATAGTTGTTAATATTCTCTACAGATATTTATTCTACTCGATATGTAAAATCACATAGTTATCGCGTGGACATGGGACAAAGAAAAAAAGATTTTAAAAAATTAAAATGAGTGTTTTTAAATCGGGATGAACGCGTAAATATTTTCGATTGCCATACCCATTCTAATACCTAATAACATCGCTTTATCTGATTCCGATTCCGGTTAATTATAGTACTATTTTAATAACAGCTGTGACAAGTGAAAATCATGCTGTTGTGAGTTTTATAGTAAAATTTACGCACATTTTACACATAATCCAGCTCAATATTTGAACAGATTGCTGGATAAAATTAATGTGATAAAAAGGGACAGCCCCCAGTAAGTAAGAACGCAAACTAGATAAGTTTGGAAATGTTATTTGGAAAAGGTTAGAACTGAACCCAGTGGAAAACTGTTAAAAGATAATAGATATTTAATCCTAGGTGTGCAGTCGATTGTTATTATTTAGAAATAACTGTATATTAAATATGTCAGTTAAAAGAATGGGCAATACAAGTTTGGAAATAATCATTAACACAATAGGTTAAAATAATACAATTCAATTTAGGAATTTATTTGTTAAACGCAGGGGGCAGATGCATATGCACGCGTAATTTGAAACATGATGGAGTCACATTGGTTGACCACACATCTGACGGCATCAAGAAAGAAGATTCCTAATATATTAGGAATTTGAAGTTTGAAGTTAGAGAGTGACAGAAAAGGGTCAGGGCCAAACAAAATCGAGTCGGCCCCACTGGGAGCTGAAGCTCTTTTGGAGCCGAGAGGGGTGTGATAAAACAATGTAATCGTAAAGGCTTGAATCCCTGATGATCTCCTACTGGTATGGATACAGAATTATCTATATTTCTAATATGTGGGCTTCGTCTGTCGTTATTTCATCAAAAGGAAACGGAAAATGTATGTTGTTATCCTCTTGTAAATGTACTTTATGTATAACTCCCTCAAAGTACCATATGTCTCCTCCGCCATCATCAATAATATACATCCCTTCTATCTCTGTTAAAAAAAAACTGTTGTGTCAGCTCCATATAAATAATAATATGAGGTCGTTAGAAATCGTCACAGTCGTCGTAGTGATGTAAACACTATATACATGTCATTGTCATCCTCGTTCCTGAGTGCGTGTTATATGTTGTCTCAATATGTACCCGACAATTCAACAGTAAGGTATGTTAAAGTTTTTGGACAATATCCCAGATATTTTTCAATCTCGTTAAGTATATTTAAAAATGTAACAACAAAGAAAATAATTCATGAATCTCTCTTAAGCTAGGATGATCACTCTAAATAATTACATTTTATATCACCGACCATTAATAACACTGTTTTAATTGGGTGCTGTATAAACGGTTCTAAAAAGAATGACAGTTTTCCCAATGTGTCATTTGAGCAAAGTATCACAAACCCGCAGCATAAACTTCCTCCCCATTTCACTAGATAAATGGATGGTAGGCAGTTCGTTTTTGTGACCTGTAGTACACTGTAAGACCGCGAGAACAATGCCTGACCCGTATCTCAGAAAGGAGATTTATAATTACGTTGCATTGTATTGATTGTCTGCTTTTAAATACAATGTAATAGAAGGAAATAAATACGGTTTCCAACGTACAAAAGAGCACGTGTGTGTCACTTGCAAAGCAAGATAGATGACCAGATAAGAGACGATCGTAAAGATTGGGGCAGATTTAGGGCTAAGAGATTGTAAAAGCGTTTCTTAAAAGATGTTTCAATGACAAGAAAATAATAGTATGGGTTAATTATATTTCTGATAAGGTCATTAGGTTATAATGCGTTCTGGCATTATCATAGAAGTGTGTAGATGTAGCACGATCGATCATTTTCGTAGCGCCGAGGAGTGCTGATACATTTGGTCGACGAGTCTTTAATACTGCTATTGGCCAATGGAGGCTTGGCGCCGGAACTAATGAACAAAACAATAGTTCTGTCTTTTTCGAACATTATGTTTCTTTATAGATGGTTTAGAAAGCGAGAGTAAAAAGAAATAGAAGGAGAAATATAAGATTTATAATAAGTGGATGCAAGACACCAGAAATGAAGTTTACACTATCACGGGGATAAACAAGAAAGAGAAAAAAAGGCTGAATAATTTTAGAAAACGAGAGAAAAACGAAATGAATAAAGTGAGAAAACAAGCAGAAATGAAACAAAGAAATTGTAAAATAAAGACAATGGGCATGATTCAAAATGCATTGACAACAAAGAATATGAAGAAAACATAGTATTAAGCGGAGGCGACAAAAGATGTAGATAAATATGTAGTAGTAGTAGTAGCAGTAGTAGTAGTAGTAGATGATAGAGAATAAGCATACAAGAAAGAAAAATAGGTATACACACAAAACAATTGGGTATATTTTGTATTAACACCGCTTTGAACGTTTGTAATATAATATTGAATTACTAAAAATTGCCTCATGTGTTAGACAAAATACTTGTCTGCCGATATTAAATACTTCAAATAATATATATAAAATATCTATATACTATTATAAAAAATAATTATTCACATATATTTAATTTATGCTATAGACCATTATAACAAGTTGATCTGTCTGAAGGCAGTCAAAGACTGCATTAATGCTTAACCACAAATATTCGCATATGTCATTAAACGACTTTAAAACAGTTCATATGCTGGAATAAAGTCTTATCAAATTATGCAATATTTTTTTACACAATTTATTGCGTTAATGATTGTAAACATGCTCAAATTTGCTATGATGTTTTCAAAAAAAAACATAGACATAAAGTTTCAAAAAACGCACACAGTACAATACATAGTCATATCAAATATTATGAGGTTTAATTAATCATTTGCAATAATTTGTATTTAATTTTAACAGGAAAATCATTAATGATATTTTTTAAATCCTACTTAAAATAAACGCATGAGACAGTAATATATGCTATTCGGCATTTTATAAAACAACCGTTTTCATAAAAAAACAGTTTTTATAAAAATTATATAGAATGTGCATATTGTGAGAATCACACACATACACACAATAGCATGAAACAATTTATATTTTTACTAATGACGCGTCGCTTATGAAGCGCGCAATGACACTCGTCGACAAGATTTAAGTTTGATGAAATATCGAGGGCGTTAGTTTATACGATTATTTGATAGGATACTTGGAAATCATTTTCGTCTTCTTTTTTCTTATATTGGATTGCAAACGGAAATATTGTAGTAAACTGGAAACCAGCCCCGTGATAATGTGTTTATGAACGAATCTTTCCTGAACAATAATTTTGAGCATGGAAATTTACAGATTGAAGTTCAGTTAAGCAGCTACCATGAAAATAATAGTAAAATAATAATGAACTAGGAATGAGAAAATACAGAGAGAAAAAAATACAAAATTATATCGCCCATTAGATTTTGAAATGTTTTCATTCTCTATCACAAGGAAGGTATTCTGAGCAGCAGCATCCAAGATCTTAATATAGTACGTGGTCTTTTGTCTTATTTATCTGTTATACACTCCAAAATGTCCGTCAGACAAGATATTATCTTTAAATTCATTCAATGATCAAACAATTTTGCCCGATCTTAGAAACGGATATGGTGTAACTTTATTACTTCAGGTCTGTAGTGCAGGTTAGTTCCAGAAACTTATTAAAGTGAACAGGTTTCTCAAGGAAATAGTAATCCATTAGAGTTGAGGGAAAGTGCAATTAAAATATATATAATCAAATATTATTTCTCAGTCAATATAACTAATTAAATACTGGTTCAATGCTATTTCAATAATCTTAATTTTTAGAGTGGAGTTTACTTCTGCCTTAATACCTGCCGCAAAAAGTATTTTTTCTCCAAAACATTGTTGTAGTCGAACATTAATGAAGTATCGTTTCTACACGCCCACAAGATAATATCAAATAGTTTAACAGATGTGTAGCAACTTAGATCAACACGCTTCTTTCGTGGCACGTTTATTGTAGTCATCATTTTATTGTAGCGATGTATTAACTATGATGGTATTAAAATAATTCAATTGTATAAGCTGAATAAATATATCTGTATATCTATAAAAGTGAAATTGTCTGTCTTCCTGTGTATCTGTATGTCTGTGTATGTATATTTCCCTATCAAAGTAATCTGTCAACTTTTAGTCTACAGTCTTGATTTTTAAAATAAGGGCTATTGAAATTTGGAAAAATCCTTTACATCAGCAGAAGTTTGGTTGTCAAGGGGTCCAAGTTCAACGATTTGACCTTTGAAAATCCTACCAAACTCCTCCGCCAATTTTGAATCCAAAGACTTGAAGTTTTGGATGTAGGTTACATGGATATAGATCCAAATTTTAATTTTATTTGACCTCAAAACGATAAATGTTAAGGGGTAAAAACTGGGGTTAAAGTTTTTTTTTTTTATTGTACTTCTACGGTCTGTTCCAAATTACTTGGCTAATTTTGGGTCTAAACATGTGAAATTTTACATGAAATGTATTAAGGGCAAGAGATGTGATATTTGCGATCTTTAGCTTACTATTCTGCCAATTTTTGGTCTAAATATTGAATTTTACATAAAGGGTATTCAGACATACAACAAGCTATTTAATCAGATTTTGGTGGAAAATTTGGCTGACAAGAGGTCGAAGTTGAAAAAGTCAGTCTTTGCAGACTCTACCAAACTCCTCTGCCAATTTTGGGTCTAAATATTTGATATTTTTGATGTAGGTTACCTGGTCATAAGTCTAACTGTTTAATATATCTACCACCATGCACATAAAGTTTTGAAGTGTACATAGGACCGAAAAAATCCAGGCTGAACTGCTATTATAATATATACTTAAACAAGGAAACTGGTAATGAATAAATGTACATTTTATAACATTTATCAAATATAAACGTATATACTTTTAATTACAGAAATATAAATAGTTTCGGTTCTCATGCAACTTTTTCCCAGGATTCCCTGATGCTGGATCGCGCACAACCACGTAGCTGGTAAGAACCTCCAGAACGAGGCATGCAGCATTAAATACACCGGTAACATAATAAACATTATTTATTACAGAAAGAATTAGAAAAAGCGTTTTATACTTTCATTTTTTTTGTAAGTGAAAGTGACGTAGTCGTTTTTGTCAATCAGATCGTCAACTTATAATTTTAACTGCTAATGTTTATTTAATCCTTAAAACAATTAGATCGTAAAATGTACCTTGGATCATGTGGTCATTCCTATTGTCGTTTCAAAATTACTTATTACAAATTTATGATTATCGTGCGTCCTAAAAAATGTTTTATTTGCCGTTTAAATGCAATGTCTCGACATGAAGACAGTGAACTCTCAGGAATAAACTATATATATATATATATATATATATATATATATATATATATATGGGTGTGTGTGTGTGTGTATGTGGGTGTGTGTGTATGTGTGTGTAAGAGAAAGACAATTAAAACTGTAAGTTGAACTTTACAATCAAAATGTATTGTTCGACTGAATACACCAAAAAACAATTTACAAAGTCCTTATTCCGCAGAGTTTCAAAGAATTCTATTGTTATTATTATTCTGATGAGAGGGCATGAATAAATCAGCAAATAATATTTGTGACAATGCTAGAATTTGCAAGTTAAAGCATTAAGTGAAACCGCAATTTATCGTAGTTATAAACTGCCAAATAAAAAAAGGAAAAAACATTGCATATGTAAACAACTTATACAAAAAACAAACACGCATTGAATGAGCTTGAATGAAACTCCTCTGCAAAATAGTTCTTTAGATAGAATGTATTTCACATAAATTAAGCGTGACCATGCATCTAATCTGATTTGAAAGTTTTCAAAAATCCGATTGGAAAGTCTACAAAACAGCTGAAATAATGCAAATAGTTTTTGTTTAATTTTTCCGGGCAGTGCAGTAGTCTAAATTCTTCCCCTAGTCAAATGGGATCTAATAGTAAGAAGAGAGAAATCCAAACTGAGAACCCTCATCCTCGACTTAAAAAAGTGATTTTTGTAATGTTTAACTTACAGTTTTAATTTTCTTTCTCTTATAATAGGCTCTATTCTCTATTGCGTATTGAGCTTTTTTTAATTCGGTTGGGATTACATTTTCTATATATAAATACTGTTATTTATATTAGTTTGAGGTGTAAAATTGTGTATATCAGGTAAACAATAATTCCATTTGTTTTCATTAATATTATATATATTATTTAAGTCATATCCCTTTTTGATATTATGAAATATAAAAATATTTATGTATGTATATATATATATATATATATACATATATATAAGTATATATATATATATATATATATATATATATATATATATATATATATATATATATATATATATATTCTATTTAACTTTACCAAATCATTGAGAAATTTTGGAAAAACTTCTTCAAGTGTTTTTATACTGAAAGAGTACAATTGTTGTATTGCCATATGATAACTTACTCTTGCTAAAGTGAATATTATAATTTCATTATTTATATATACATATATGCACACACACACATACACACACAGTCACACACACGCGCACACACGTACTCACACCCACACACCCACATCTATATATATATATATGTATGTATGTATATATATATATATATATATATATATATATATATATATATATATATATATATAGGCTTGGAAAAGTGAGTGACTGCGTTCGAATCTTCAGATTGGTACGAATTATCACCTCCCATACTTATTATTGCCAAAGGTATAACAAATCATTTGTATTTATAATAATAATTCATAAACCTCTTTAAGTATATTTACCAATAAAAATGTCTAGGAAAGGAAAATAATAGAAGTCAACTAGCGTTTAGGCAACGTTCACGGCATCCACTCGTTTGAACACTCTAGACTGTCTACTGTCTACACTCATATTTTACGTTTACACTTTGTTGATTCACTTTATTCATGCGTCAATCTTTTAGTGGTCCGGAGGTAAAAGCTTAGCAAAAGGAGTCAAATATGGATTTATAAGTGGGTTCGAATCACCCGAGCGTAGAAATTATCACCCCTACACTGACGATTGGGAAAACGTGAAACAGTAATATCTGTATGCATAAAGAATATCTTTATAAGTGTATACATTGGTATATAGAGACCTCATTATTTGTTCGCCTAACAGATTAGACGCCGAACTATTCATCAATAATGGTTATCCTGTTGACCTTATTGATAACTGTATTTTCAAAAAGGTTGCGGACTTAAAATCCCCTAAAAGTTTGGGCCCTTGAAATGCCCGTTTTATTCAAAATTACCGTGGATTGGGGAAAAGAGTAATAGACTTTCCAAACAGATTCGCAGAAGTATCTACGACTGCTTTTATTCTGTGTCCTTGCGTTTGGTATATACTACAAGACCTGCTTCTCCGTCTTTTCGCAAGGATAGTTTGCCTTACATCCAAAATAGCAATATTGTCTATCAATTTAAATGCCAATGCGATGATGGTTATGTTGGGCGAACATCCTTGCACCTTTTGCCTCGTATATACCAGCATGTTCCCTCGAAGATCAGACAAGGGACGATGAGGTCTGGTGGTCTCCCTCCTTCTGCAGCCTTTGACTCTGCTATTGTTCAGCATTTGGTTGACAACTCGTGCTGTGCCGATAGATATAAAATGGAATGGTGCTATATAGAGCGGGTTCCAGAAACCATTTAAAGATTTTGGAGTCTGTGTCTATTGCGGTGCGTCAACCTTCTTTATGCCGGTAAAAGGAAACATCCAACGCATGGTTTCTCTTTGGGGAATTTTGAATTTTTTCTCTCGCTCCCCCCCTCGTTGTGCCAATATTTAAATCGTTTTTTAAACGTTAATAAATTTATTTTATTTTTCCCGTACTTTTGGCACATTCAAGAAGTTCCACATTGGAACTCTTTATTTTCGACATAATATTATTTTGTACGCTATCGATTTACTCCTGATGAGATGATAGCCGAAAGAGCTCTTGAGAAACTGCCGCTTATTATTTTAAAAACTGTATATATATATATATAAATATATATATATATATATATATATATATATATATATATATATATATATATGAATGTGTGTATATAATCACAATTACTCAACAGTCAGGCAAGGGCGCTACTCTTATGATTAAAATAACATAACCATTTTACCTAATATTGAAGCAAATAGGTTGGTAATGAATCACTCACATCTTAAGAACAATATCTGCACTTATTTTTACGAACATCGTATTTCCAGATAATATGTATTATGCCTTTATCTGATTATATCAAGGATTTAATGAAGTACACTTTGTGTTATTCAGTATTGCAAACTTTATTCTATTGCTAACATCGGTTCCTTTTATTGAAGCAAATCTTCATGGTAGTAATCAAAAAATAAATACAAATATTTCTAATTTAAAAATATATATCGGAAAATAACATTTACACATGACTGACCTAATTACTTCTCCTCGTTGGTACAGTAACTATACAATAACGTAAACATATCACACATAATACAGCTGTTATTTAACTCATGTATTTCGTTTTATTCATCTGAAATATACATGAAATATTGAGTTGTGTGTGTGCTTCTGAAAATCGTCTGTAAGGATTCGATTAAAAAATCTAAATAAGGATGTTTGAATATGTTCGGATGATTTAACAAGTGTCACAACAGGTTTTCTTGCAAATAAATATTTCCCCTTCAATTGAAATTGCAAGCTCGAGCCTGTCGTATGACAGATCGTTTTTTTATTCTATTAATAATTTATATTATTTTTTTTGCAATACATGGACGAAGCAGTAATAAATAGAGTTTTCTGTGTTTTAATAATGACATCTCTGAAGGTCAAAACTAAACAAACAATAAAATATTTCATAAACAGATGTTATCCAAATCAAACGTTGTATTTTATTTAGATGTTCTTGAATTTCTCGTTTTTGTTGTGTTTCTGTTATATTTTATTGTGTTTTGTTGAGTTTTTAATATTTCCTTTTTGAATTATGTTTAAGAAATGACTCAAGTAACCTCTACTTCTGATAAGATATATTTAGTTTGGTTAATTATAAGTGACTTTAGTGATATTTATGCAGGTCTGATTTTTGAAGACGAAAAACATGATCTAAGATACGAAGGCGTAATGATGGTGAGTATATATATATATATATATATATATATATATATATATATATATGTATATATATATATATATATATATATATATATATATATATATATATATATATATATATATATATATATAAAGGCTCAATGCTTGGAAGAATACCAATGAGAAGATGGTACGGAAGAAAACATGTGTAAAATAATGAAAAGAAAATGGAAGATTGAGAGATGAAGGAGATAAATGAAAAGTATGAGAAGAGAATTTGTGATGAGGTTGAATAAATAAAAAGAATGACGATGTTAGAGAATTACGCTCTTTGAAGTTTAACTTGCTGAGCATTTTTTTTTTTGTATTTTTAACGCATCTGATATACCGTAAATTTTCAAGATTACACCACGGAGATGTTTCTAGTGAAAACGAATAATTTAAAGAGGATAAAATATAAATCAAATTAAATACAAACAACGGAGAAGAGAACGACACAGCAAAGAAAGTAGAAGCCAATCAAAAAGATCTCGAAAAAGATGTATAATCTTCTCTATATAAATAAAATGAACTCATTTTTTCCCGTCTGATTTTGACATTAATAGGATGAAAATTCAAGATATTTCAGGCAAATATAATATGCACAAACGGCAGAACACTATCTGCGGTGTGTTATAGGCTTATTATTTCTGAAATTCCTCGATAGTCTTAGATTTCTATACTTTTTCTGCTGAGAAGTCACGGCCAAAATCGGTTAAGATGAATGGAAGTGGTAAAATATTTTCTCTCTAATAAATTACTCCTCCCCCTGCCACCACTTAACACCGTTTGGGGATCGTTCACAAGGAACAGTTGAGAAGAGAACACCGGTTTGGCTTCGTAGTTCTTTCATGTGAAGTTATTTAAAATCACTAAACTAAGCTGCAGTGCTCTGTGGCGTTGTGGTTAGCGTGCTGGACAATTCACATTATAGTTTCACGTTCGCACCGACCTACCGTAGTCGTTTTTTTATTTCCTTAACAACTGGAATGGACTTTTCTTGGTGGCCGAACTGTTAACGTTGCAGATGTTTTTTTTTCTTTTTTTTTTCACACTTTATTTTCTAACTGTTACTCATGACTCCGGGTTTGATCCTTCCTACTTACCTACCATAACATTTTTTAACCCCCCCCCCGTCCCGGAAACAAACATTCGGGCAACGCCGGGTACCCCCGCTAGTTCAGAATAAAATACACACAAAAAACAAAAAATAGGACAAACCCAAAGTAGAAGAAAAAATTGAAACAGTATAAATCGGAAAAACATCCCGTAAAAAGAAGAAAAATACTAAAAACCAAGACTAAAAAGGGGCAATTAAAGAAATACTAATGAGAAAACTAAGCAAACCAATAAAAAAAGACAAATCTCAAGGGGAAAAGAGCAAAGACGACAAACACCGAGAGAATATATCAAAACTAAAACTAATTCAATGTAGAAAACAACAACATAAGGAGGAAAAGACGTAAAGGAAGTAAATTTACGTTTACAGTTGTATATTGTTATAAACACAAAGCTCATATTACCACAATTTCACTTTACCTTTGTTTTGGTGATGATGAGTTTAACAAAGTTCTTATACTATGAATAGGCAATACCTTTTCTGTTGAATAACAACACGAAGACGCAGATACAAAACCACATGATGAGACGTTTATTTCTTCTTCGACCGGTCGGACATGCTTCTTTATTTCAGGGGTTCAAAGTTGTTACATGGTTATTTCTAAAACCTCTCGCTTCCAGAGGGTGCCTTGATTCTAACGGAGAACTGGTCTGATCTCCTCTGCTTCTCTGATCTGATTCCATTCTCTGGGTTTTCCTCTAACTGACTAATTCTTATTCTGTCTCATCTAACTAAATCCATAACTCATGACGTCACTGCATGTGCATATGAAAACACATGACACTACATGGCTCTGTGTTTAAGCATGCATTGGTATTTACATGTTTCTTACAAAGCCGATCGTCTAACCTAATTTTCGTAACCTACTTTACAAATAACATTTTCAATTGTCCATTTTTAAATTCCTTGTTTTAATTTTCATTGTTATAACAAAAACAAAAATCATCATTACATTTTTTTCAATAAACAGAAATATCTAATTATTTTGTGTGAGCTAAACAATGGCAATTCCACATTCCTTATTTTCAATAACATTCTGTATTTATTTTAACTTATGATTGGAATTCTCAATTCCAATTCTAGCTTCGAAAGTTCGAATCCTTGACTATCCTATTTCATATTTACATTTAACTAATTCCCTATTTTTTACTTACATTAAAAGGGGACATCCCTTATCATGTAACAAGAGTCGAGCATAAGTCTACTACGATTTAATTTTCGGACTCGATTCTGACGGTTTGGTTCGAAATTCCAAGCATATCAGGAATAATGATTTACATAATTTATTTACGAAAGTCGAAAACAGATGGAAATATATGTATATAACAAGTTAATCTCATATAAATGCACGCTGCACATATATATATATATATATACATATATATATGTATGTATATAATATATATATATACACACATAAGCATATATGTATACATGTGTGTATATATATGTGGGTATATATATATATATATATATATATATATATATATATATATATATATATGTGTGTGTGGGTGTGGGTGTGTGTGCGTGTGTGTATTAACTTTAAGTCGTCCTACTTCGACATAAAATAGTTCATCTGGTTGCGCTTTAAAGTTCCGGTTTCAAAAATTCGTAAATAAATAAAACAAAGTAATAAACATTTTTGTATTTCGAGTATGTACGGAATCGTCTTTCCTATTTTATTTCTTTTTAAAAGATGTATACATTTTATTTTCTACACTCTTTACATAAATAAAACGAATATAAAGAATAAAAAACACGAAAATAACATTTGCAAAATTGTTTACGTACAAATAAAAAAAAACATTCCGCTTTAATGTTTTACCTTTTTCCATCTACAATAATAAAATACACAATTATTTTTTTTTCATACATTTGTTGTGGATATTTTTTATCGACATGTTACGAATGATTATTTTGCGTATTTCATTATTTCGTAATATTTAAACAAAACGATATTTGACCGAATATAATAGAAACCATGTACGTTTTTAGCGTCTTATATTTTAAAACAAGTTTGATTGCATGTTGGTATCGTTTTAACACAACAACAAATTAAAAACCAAATATGTTTTTTTTCTAATGTAAAAAATAAAACAAAAAATATAATTGATCAATTTACATATTTAAAAAAAAATATTGGGTATTTTTACGATCTTACCGAGCGTTGTTTTACTCCTAAACATAAATCAAAATTTAGTTTGTTAACTCATAGTTTTAACGGGTTTTAAAAATAATATGAAAGAATGAATTATATATATATATATATATATATATATATATATATATATATATATATATATATATATAAGATGCTTAGTTGGAGGAGTATTCTTCTATATAAAGTTTACATAAAATGGCCACCCAATTCTTGGCAACTTAGTGGTAAACAAGACGAGTAACCCTTAACATTTTTTAGGTTTGGTGGTACGGGTGAGACAGAAAAAGTAGCGGACTGGGGGTTTATAAGATCCAAACCTTCTCTACCACCAATAGCAATGGCCAAATACTCTTTTTCTGAAGGTGCTTTTTTTAAACTCCTCGGACTAATGTTCACAGGAAACATGAGTTCGAACACTTACATTGAGAGCATTTCCAGGACCGCTGCAAAAAAAGTAGGTTTCTCTACCGTGCTAGAAATATAGTAACACCCGAAAGTATCCCGCACATCTCTAAGGCCACCATTCGCCTATGTATGGAGTATTTTTTGTCATATTTGGGCTGGTGCATCTGCTACAAGTCTCTATACCCTAGACAAGGTTTAAAAGAGAGTCGCCAACCTAATATGTCCTGAACTCTCATCTAAGCTTCAGCCTTTGTCCCATCGACCAAATGTAGCACCCCTTTGCCTGTTCTACATGTGCTTTAACGGAGAATTCTCAAAGAACTGTAAGCAATTTAACACCCTTGACGTAAATACCCCCACAAACACGACACGCATCAAAATCCTACCCTTTCACAGTTGAGATCCCTAGATGTTAGATAGCCTTCTACTCCAGCTTCTTACTCCCCAACTGTTCTGACATGCAGAAGTGCAAGTGCTGCCCAACTTCCCACATAGTAACCCTGTAGCTTATGTCCCTGATAGTAGCCCCCTACATCAAAGTCGCAATGTGCCTTGTTTGGGGTAAAAATGTAATAAAAAAGTAATTATAATAATAATAATAAAAATAATAATAATAATAATAATATAGATATAATATATATAAATATATATAAATATATATATATATATATATATATATATATATATATATATATATAAGGGGGTAGTCACCAACAACATGTATTTTTAACATTATTTTATTATTCCGTGTCTTGGTTTTTCATTGAAAATTATGTTTAGATCATTGTAATAATGTTTTAAAATAATTGAAATCGTTTATAACGCGTTTCAGACGTTCTGGGAAGCGTCCACTTCAGAATTTATTTTCAAAATGTGTTGAAGATATAAACATAGCATTTCCGTAGTTCGTTTGAAGTGTTTCCAAGGGGTGTAAACGTATAAGTGTCTACTATTCATTGGAATGTTCAATTTTTATTCCTCTTTTATCGGGCTGTGGCGAGGCCGCCGAGATATATTATATCTCGACGGCCTCGGCTGTGGTCACTCCTGTGTTGTGTTTCTCTCTCTCACTCTCTCTCTCTCTTTCTGTTTGTGTTTTTTTCCTTTCCCTTTAGGGTTAGATATGTGTGTGTGTGCTTTCTTTTATTGGTTTGAAAATGTGTGCAATGGTTTATAGTATTATGAGGTTATTTGCTTCCCTAGGAAGGTAACTGTGATCCAAGCTCGTAACTAATGTGTATGTGTGAGGACGGAGGTGGGAGAACCAGCTCTTCTGAAACAAGGGTAGGGGTGCTTTCATTCATTTTGATATGTATTTTTTGATTCTTAGATTTTAGTATTGTGATTTTTCGTTTTAGTCTTTTCGTGTGTTCTTTATATTATGTTTTTTTTAGATAGAGGGGTGTATTTAAAAAATATGTATCGTTTTTTTTTAATGTTTCTATTTATTTGCCTCCCGATGTGGGTATGGCCAGACCCAGGATCTGTTCCTAGTATGGGGACGATCTCGTTCCCCAGAAGGAAGGGGCCAATTGGAGGGGTATAGGTATGGAAGGTGATGATAGAAGGGATGATAGTTGCGTCAGTCATGAGATATTTCTCTTCCACTGGCCGAAGGGGCAGCGAGGTGTTGGAACAGATATTATACTATAGTTCTAGGTGTTTCTTAGTGTTGATGGTTTCGAGGTTAAGTAGGGTTGATATTGTTCAGTGTGTTGTATTAGAGATAGAGGTGTTATGTCTGTGGTGGTTGTATGCGCGCGTGCGTGTTTAATGTGTCGGTTCTGATTTATGTGTGGGTGTGTATATGTATATGGATGTGCATGTGAGTTTGCCTTGCATTTCATTTTTTTGTGTTGATATAAGGCTCTGTTTAGTCCAGGAGTGAACCTTGTGATGAAGTTTTTTTTTTCCTGCGTAGGTAGATAAAAATAAGTGCCTGTTTGGTAGATTGGCATTATTTTGAAGCTGTTTCCACTGCATGTGTGTACGTGTTTTGAAACATAGAGGTGTCTGTTATCTGCAATTTTGATGTTGCTCTTATGTGAGGCCACTCTATTGCTGACATCATTGGTAGCGCCTCTGTAGGATTTGTTGCATGCTGTGAATTTTAGTGCATATACTACATTTCTGGAGGTGCAATTTAGATCCTTGTTTATTTTGAATATTTGTGCTGGGCTTTGAATGTGTATTTGTTTCCTTCTATTATTATGTCACATACTCCCCATCGCGGTTTGTTGCATTTTGTAACCCCTTTTGTAGTGTATGGAATGAGTTTGGAGGAAGTTAGGATGTGTTTTAAGTTTATGGGTTGGCGTTTTTTTTTATTATTTTTGTTGTTTTAAGTATGTTCTTTAGTTTGTCCTTCTGATTGACGAGGATTAGGATTTTTGTACTTTTGGGATTCTTAGTTGGTTTATTAGAATTTTTTCAGCCACTTCAATACCTTCCTGTATTAGTGGTAGTGGATGTCCGTTTTCCGCAGTGTTATTCGTAGTTACTTAAGTCTAGTCGAACGGAGGTGTCTTTCTGCAGACTCTACATGCTAGGGAGTAGGGTATTGATTTTAGGCAGTATATATATTAATACATATGTATATATATATATATATATTATATATATATATTATATATATATCCTATATATATATATATATATATCCTATATATATATATATATATACTTATATTTTACTTGTGCAAATGGAATTTCAATTAAGTTTTTTGAAGTTATATATTTGGATTTTGCCGTCACTGGATTCTTTATCTCCCACCAAACTATCCATTCACGCGTAATCACCTTTTTCTTCACCATATTTCCTCTGCTTCAATTTTTTGTTGCTCCTGCATTGTGCTAATTCCTACCCTTTGATGAGAAGGAATGTATTTCTTCGAAACTCCGCGGATTAAGGACTATCCACTTATCAAGTTTTTCCTTTTCAGATTAAATATGTTTTTTAACTCTTTTTCAAAGTGTTTTAACAGGTTTTATTAACTGTTTGATCATATATATATATATATATATATTTATATAAATATATATATATAAATATATATATATATGGGTATATATATATATATATATATATATATGTGTGTGTGTGTGTGTGTGTGTGTGTAATTCTGGTTACTTCAAAATCGATAAAACCGTATTTCTATATTACAAATTTAATTGAAATTTTCAGAAAACTTATCTGTAAAGTCAAGGAATGTTTGCATATTATTAAAATAAATTAACATCGCAAATTATAAAAAATATATGAAATAAAATAAAAATATTTGTCGTAAATACAGAACTATGTTCCATTTTCTTTCCGATTTGCAATCAATTCCCGACGATTTAACGATTTTACGATTTCGAATTTCGAATTTCGAATTAAAAATCTAATTCTTGGTTCATTCGTTATCAATAAAACCATATTTGTACATTAGAAATTTATTTGAAATTTTCAGACAGTCTATATGTTATTAAAATAAATTAACATCGCAAGTTATAAAATATCTTAAATAAAAAAAAAAAAAATATTTTTCTAAAATGCGGACCTGTGTTCCCATTTTATTTCCGGTAGAATGCCCGTTGGTATGAATTCACTACGATTTGACGATTTCGCATTGCGACATTTTCAGTGTTACATCGCTAAATATAATAACGCATCTCCTTTTTTTTACATTTTTTATTTCATTAGTTTTTATTCCAAAATTTAAATTTTTATTCATTTGTTTATCTTAAGGCTTTTCAACCATCAAAAAATAAGTTTTATTTGTTTTGTTTTACGGCATCTAACGACATCTCGCATTCCAAGACTCCATTGTTTTTAAATTTAAATTCATTTGTTTTGATTAAAGCCAATTGTACATGAAATAAATTTGTTTAATTCTTAAAAAATATTAATAACAAAAATATCATCCATTTATTTCGATTGAATTCCTTTGCTGTAAAAACTTACAACATATTTTGTCCTCCCTGATTTTCCTTCTCGCGTGTTTCAGGTTTTTCCTTCCGTTTTTTTTACGAATTATTACTGATTCTGTACATTTTTCTACTAATTCCTTGGTAAGTTTCTTTCGGTAAATCTGTCGAAATAACTTCATATTTAAACTTATCTCGAATTACAGGATTTAAAAATTATTTTGTTTTTCTTGCAGCCCACATTTTCCAGATGCACTTATGCTTATTTGTGCTAAATATAGCATTCATTTTTTCCATGAAAATGAATTTGATGTTTCCTTTTTCCCTTTTTGTTTGAAGTCAATCTTATTTCTACACTTTTTTCAGAAATTTTCTTTTTACAACTATCACATGCATTAGAAATTGTACGAGTATACTTTAACAATTCAAATAGTTTTTACACATAAATCCTTCTTTCAACGTTGTCCTATAAGATTTATTCCTTACCGTTTTCCGGTGTTTCGGGGCGGGCATTACTATATTACTTTCCAATTATTTCCATTTTTTGCGCCCTGCTTTTTCTACGGATTTTTTAAACGATTTATTAGTTATTCTTAAACTCTTATAACGTTACAATAAAAATATGCATCTTCTTATAAATGATTTGTTAATTTTCTTACAGTACATATTTTTAGTCTTGCCTTTTTCTCCAGACATATGTTAATATTTTATGTTAGGGAAATTAACACCATTTTCTTACGCACGTGCATATAGCGTACAAGCCGTCTGTTTACTAAAAACACTTGCTCTTACATAAAGATACAGCCATTGACTGGCCAAATAATTGAGTCTATTGAGATACTATCAAGCATATGTTTTTCAGTCTCCGCTTTTTTCAGATAGTTTTATTAAAAAATTGCAGCAACAAAGAAGCAAACCTATTTGGACTCAAACAAAATTACAGAACTACCACCAAAACAATTTGCATTACTTGGCCATACAGCCAAATAAATTGAAGAATTCACTCAAGTAAACATTTTTAGCCTTCTTTTTCTTCAGATTCCTCAATTAAAAACAGGCATTAAAAAAATGAAACTAAATTCACTTTTCCAAATCTATTTGGACACAAAGAATACTACAGAACAACATAGACACCTTAATTGGCCTTAATTGACATTACAGCTGTCGATAGGCGACTAAATTGAGAAATAAATCAAACAAATATATTTTCCATATTTCTTTTTTTAGATTCCTCATTTGAAAATAAGCAAAAAGAATACCTTAAGAACAAAATATTTCCAAATCTATTTGGACGAACGAAATATAGACGTACATAAAAATTGACCTTAATTCACAGTACAGCTAAAATAAAAATAAGCACAACTACATTTATTTCTCAACATTTTGCTTATTTGGCCATACAGCTCTCGATAGGCTAATTATATGAGAAAACAATCAAGCAAATATTTTTCAGACTTCTTTGTTCAGAGTCCTCAATTAAAAATAAGAGAAAACATTTACAACAAATCATTATTTCACCAAAACTATTTTGACGCATGGAAAAGTACAGGTTTTATTACAAAAAAAAAGAAATGCTCTTCATAAATCATACAACTGAATTAAAAATAAGCACAAAAACAATTTTAAAAAATATTGCTCCTAATCTATTTTGACTCAAAGAAATATAAGAAAAAAATATTTCCAAATTTATTTGGACAAACGAAGTACAGACCTTCATATAAAATTGTCCTTAATTCACAGTACAGCTAAATAAAATTTATTTCTCAACATTCTTCTTATTTGACCATACAGCGTTCGATAGGCTTATTATTTCAGTAAACAATCAAGCAAATATTTTTCAGACTTCTCTTTTTCCTGATTCCTCAATTGAAAATAAGCAGAAAAAACATTACAAACATCATTATTGTTATAAATCTACTTTACGCTAGAAAACTACAATACTATAAACTAAGAAAAATACATTGGCGTTATTGACGGTACAGCTCAATTAAAAATAAGCAAAAGAATAACAAATTAAAAAAATATATTTCTCCAAATCTATTTGGACGCAAGGAACATTCCAGGACTACATACAAAAAATAATTTGCTCTTCATTGACCATATAGCTCAATTAAAAATAAGCACAAAAACACTTTAAAAAATATTGATGGAAATCTATTTGGACGCAAAGAAAGGATAATAAAAATTATTTCCATATCTATTTCAACAAAAGAAGTACAGACCTTCATAAAAAATTGGCCTTAATTCACAGTACAGCTCAATTAACAATAAGAAAAACAAAATTTATTTCTCAACATTGTGCTTATTTGACCATACATCTGTCGATAATCTAATTATTTCAGAAGAAAATCAAGCAAATATTTTGTCAGAATTCTCTTTTTTCGGATTCATCAATTGAAAATATAAAAAAGAAAACATTTACAAGAAATCATTATTTCTACAAATCTATTTTGACGCAAGGAAAATTAGAGCACCACTTACAAAAAAGGATTTGTTCTTCATTTGACCTTACCGCTCAATTAAAAATAAGCACCAAAAGCATTAAAAATTATTGATCCAGATCTATCTGTACGCAAAGAAAGGATAATAAAAAGTTATTTCCAAGTCTATTTGGACAAAAGAAGTACAGACATAAAATATGGCCTTTATTCACAGTACAACTAAATTAAAAATAAGCCCAACACAATTTATTTCTAAATATTGGGCTTATTTGACCATTCAGCTCTCGATAGGCTAATTCTTTCAGAAAACAATCAAGCAAATATTTTGTCAGAATTCTTTTATTCGGATTCCTCAATTGAAAATAAGCACAAAAAATACAAAAAAAATCATTATTTCCACAAATCTATTTTGACGCAAGGAAAACTACAGGTCTACAAACAAAGAAAAAATGCTCTTATTTGACCATACAGCTCAATTAACAATAAGCAAAATAGAAAAAAATAACAAATTAAAAAAAATATTACTCGAAATCAATTTAGAAGCTAAGAAAGGATTTTCAGATTCCTCAAATAAAAATAAGCAAAAAAAAGTATTTCTACAAATCTATTTGGACGCAAGGAAAAGTACAGAACCATATGAAAAATCAAATTGGCCTTAATTGACAATACGTCAGTCGATAGGAAAATACATTGAGACATCAATCAAGCCAATACTTCTTTTTCAGACTCTCTTTTTTCAGATTCTTAAATAAAATTTTACAACAAATCACTTTTTGTAAATATATATCTCCAAACCTATATGGCCGCAAGTAAAAGTACAAAACTACATCAAAATTAGCCTAACAACTGTCGACAGACCAATACGTTGAGATATAAATCAAACAAATATCTTTTTCAGATTTCTCTTTTTCAGATTCCTCAATTAAAAATAAGGAGAAAGAAAATTTACGAAAAAATTATTTCCAAATCTATTTGGAGACAAGAAGTACAGAAGTGCAGATAAAAAATTGGCCGTAATTTACGATACAGTTCAATTAAAAATAAGCACAAAAAGAACTTTAAAAAAATATTCTACACATTGTGCTTATTTGACCATACAGCTTTCGATAGGCTAAATATTTCAGAAAAAAATCAAACAAATATTTTTTCAGTATTCTCTTTTTTCAGATTCCCCAATTGAAAATATGCAACCCAGCTTGGATATACAACAACTCTTACTTCCTGGGAAATCATCGGTAGATATGCATGATATTACATCGCATGTTGTCAGACAAAACTTAAATCATTAATAGATTTCATTGTAACACATAAAGTATTTGGATCTGGGTTATGCTTGATGTAATAAGTGGAATGGCAAAAGAGAGGATGTCCACACTCAAACATACTAATCTGGCCCAAAACAATCGACAATCTAATATCTGCTGACATACCTGATGCTGACATTGATAATGATTTGCATGAAGTTGTCATAAAAATATGATACATGGACCCTGGGGTAGATTTAATCAAAATTCACCATGCATGATAGATAGTAAATGCTCTAAGCGATATGCCCGAGCATTGCTAACTAACACAGTTACAGGAAATGATGGATATCCTTTATCCAAAAGAAGGTCAGTAGAAGATGGCGGTAAATTAGCAACCATACAAATGCGAAATGGCAATATACAAGTTGATAACCGATGGGTTGTTCCATATCCAACTTTGCTATCGAAACCTATAAATCGCACATCAATGTGGAATACGGTAACTCTGTTAAGCCCATCAAATACATTTGTAAGTATGTGAATAAAGGCAGCGATATGAAAGTTTTTGCATTGAAAACACGGAGCAATGATTTGAATGCAATCCTACATATTGATGAAATCGCACAGTATAAAGCTGGAAGATACATAAGCAGCAATGAAGCTGTATGGCGATTTTTTTCATTTCCAATACACGAACGAAGTCCGGCTATTGTTCACTTAGCTGTACATCTAGAAAATGGACCGCGCGTATACTTTACAGCTTCAACTGTGCAACGTATACCTTTGAACCCAACGACTAAAACACTAACGGCTTTCTTCATGTTATGTCAAACTGACACATTTGCAAAAACACTCCTCTATTCGGAAGTGCCTCAGTATTACACATGGAATAAGGGTAGAAAATCATTTGAACAGCGGAAACGAGGAGAGCAAGTCGAAGGACAACCTGGAATATTCAAAGAAAACACAATAGGCAGACTGTATACTATTCATCCCAAACAAGATGAATGCTTCTTTCTTCGCATGTTGTTGGTAAATTTTCCTGGTCCAACATCATTCCAGCAATTAAAAATTGTAAATGGCATTACACACGCTACTTTCGCAGTGCATGGCAACCTCTGCATTTATTGGAAAATGAGGGACATTGGGATGAATGCATTAATGATGCGTGTAACACTCCGCATCTTAATCAAATTCGTGCATTGTTTGCAATCATCTTGACAAGTTGCTCCCCTTAATCTCCTGTTGAGTTAGATGAGAAATATAAATCACACATGACCGAAGACATTTTTCATCAAATACCCAATGAAAGAACAAATAGAACTCTGGATTTTACATCAGAAATCTATAATGAGGCATTGATAAGAATTGAAAATTTCTGTTTAGAAATTGCAAACAAATTCCTCAATCAATTGAGGATGACCTCACCGACTCGATCTGCTGCTGCTTTCTTTGATGTAGAATTGCGTAGGAAACAAAATCACAACACAGAGGATCTTTTGTTGTATGTGCAAGCTAATATTAACAAGCTTACACCTGAGCAAACAGATGTTTACAACAAAATTATGCAGACTGTAAATAATGGAATGGGAGATATATGTTTCTTAGATGCGCCAGGAGGAACTGTAAAACGTTCTAAATTAAATTTATTTTGGCAGCCATTCGATCACAAAATGGCATAACCTTAGCACTTGCATCTTGCAATAGCTGCAAAAAGTATTGGAAAAATGCAAACTTATTGTTTGGGATGAATGCACAATGACACACAAAAATCACTGGAGGCTCTTGATCGGTCATTGCAAGATTTGTGGGGAAATGGTGGATTATTTGGGAATGCAGTAATATTGCTTGCTGGAGATTCCAGGCAACACTTACCTGTAATTCCTTTATCAACACCAGCAGATGAAATAAATACTTACCTCAAGTCCTCCACATTTTGGCGAAATGTGAGGACATTAAATCTGACAAGAAATATGCGTGTCCAGCAGCAAAATAATCAGTCAACATAGATCTTTTCAAAACAATTGTAGTAAATTGGGAATGGGACAGTGCCGGCTATTCTGATTTCAGACCGAATTCAATTGCCACAAAACTTCTGTAATTTAGTTACATCAAAAGACGAATTAATTAAAAATGTATTCCTGGACATCCATATTAACGTTAAGAATCACAGTTGGCTGAGTGAACGAGCTATTCTTACACCCTCGAACAAAGACTTCCATGCACTCAACAATAGTATTCAGTTGAATATTCATGGTGAGTTAGTCACATACAAGTCCGTTGACACTGTTGTGTGAAGCAAACGAAGCAATCAATTATCCATCACAGTTTTTGAATTCACTATGTTTGCCAAAGATTTCACCGCATGTACTGCAATTGAAAATTGGTGTACCAATTATCATGTGGCGAAATATTAACCAGCCTAAGCTTTGTAATGACACACGTCTTTCAGTAAAAAAATTAATGACCAACATTATCGAAGCAACAATTTTGTCAGGGTCTTTAAAAGGTGAAGATGTCCTACTTCCGCGCATTTCCATGATTCCAACAAATCTACCATTTAAATTTAGGAGATTGCAATTCCCAATTCGCTTGGAATTTGCAATCACAATCAATAGGACACTGGGACAATCTTTAGAATTGTGTGGCTTATATTTACACACTGACTGTTTCTCACATGGGCAATTATATGTTGCATGTTCTTGAGTCGGAAAACCTGAGAATCTCTTCATCTGCACTGAAACTGGAACTAAGAATATTGTGTATCCACAAGTTTTGGAAAATTAAATCCTTCATATTAAGTGGCAACTTATGGAACTGGATCAAAATGAACTCCAAAGGGCAATCTCCAAAATTATTATTCAATCAAGAATTTGAGAGGTAAAAACATCAAAACCATCCTTCACTGAAGCATCGGTTCATCGTGGGACTTCAACCCCAGAAAGATTAATAACACTGCCCTTTGTAATGGTGGTCCTTCGTATTAGACATTAAGAAGCAACAACATGGAAACCACCTTTGCTGTAGAATATCTATGCATGCGGTCATTATTTAATTCGTATGTTGCACTGATGATTTCTAATAAGAATGAAATGGATCTGTGAGGCAATAATATAGATCTATATGCAAATTTCCAAATTATTTATTGATGTTTATCTACATATTTAAAAATGTAACTTAATTCATAACGGGACGCGAACACTGATAGTCTACCTTACAGATTTTTTTTTTAATTTTGCGATAATCATTCAATTTTATCATTTCATCAAACGGAACCGCATCAACGCGTGACAAGGTACAGCTAGTATATATATATATATATATATATATATATATATATATATATATATATATATATATAGTAATTTATAAAATATATATGGCGATTAAGCTACACTGAATATTCTGCGTTTCGTCCAACTATAGGATTCGTCAGACTTATGCGCGACTTCTGTGGTTGCTTCTTGTTTTTATATATGTTGAGGATTTCTAGTTGGCCAATCAGCTTTCTAGTATCCACCGCGCTCCGTCCTATCAGCCAATGGGCATGCATTTTATCAAACAAAGGATCTGTTTTAGAACTAGGTTAGTGGTTTTAGGTAGGCGTTCTCCTTCTTTTATACATATAAATATACCTATGTGTACACACATACATGCACATATATATACATATATATACATATATATATACATATACATATATGTGTGTGATCGTTTATGTATATTCATGTTTATTTAATTTATTTATTCGTTTGTTTTCTATTGTTATTGTTAGTTTTAAAGCTATTTTGTATCGCTATCCTAGAGTAAGTTTTATTTTGTGAACACAGTTGTTTGCTATTTCCCGCCTACAATTTAATAGATTTTGAGGTTCTTTAAAGTACAGGATAGAACAATTTTCATGGAGGCATAATTTACATGGGTCGTCTAAATGTCTGCATGTGGTAGCTTGTCTCATTATTTTCCATTCGACTACCGGCGAATGTCCGCTTTCTTTGAGTTCCCAGTATTTATTCGCTAGTGTTCTTTTTATACGGTGTTTTTTTATTTTTTTAATGTTCTTTTGTTGTCATAGTATCGGGTTTTAAAATCTAAGGAAGTCATGCCTATGTAATATTTCTTGTTATTCGGGTTTTCTTTCGCAAATGCTGTTGCTTGATAAACTACGCTTTTTGTTAGACATTTATTTTGGACTGGGCAAAGTGGGCGGTGTCTACAATTGCATTTATCTTGTTCGTTATTAGTATTTTTATTTATGGTATGGTTGTTCTTGTCCGGGGTTGGTTTGTTATTATTATTATTATTATTATTATTATTATTATTATTATTATTATTATTATTATTATTATTATTATTATTATTATTATTATTATGATTTCTGCTAGTGTTGGTGTTGTTTCTGTCATGGTGTCCACTTTTTTAATTGTTTATTTTGTTGTTGTTTACATTGTTTTCATTTAGTATTTTGTTATTATTTGCTTTAATTATCATCTCTAAATTTTCGCTACAACTGTAAGATAACTTCAAGGTATATTTATTGAAGATTTTGTGTAAGGGGTTGGTTGCGGGAAAGTGTATTTCAATAAGATCTAGAAATTTCTTGCCAAGTTTAGTTTTTAACATTTGATTGTAGGGGGCCGTATACCAAATTATAGTTCTTTTTCTTCTATTTTTAATGTTATTATAGTTGTTGGTGTTTTGTTGCTTATATTTGATATCGATATTTTTGTATCCACTATTTTTTAGGGCTGTTTCGTAAATATTGGATGACCTGTTAAATGCATTTTCCTCGCTTGAGTTATTGCTGAGTCTACTTACGATCGAGTTAGGAATATGTTTTATAATTGATGGTGTGTGGTTGGACTTAGGGTTTACGTAAATTGGAGTAGCATTATCTTTTAAGTATGGTTCATATGTGTTTTTATCTAAGTTTAACGTGACGTCCAGGAAGTTTGTTATTTTTATGTTAGCTGATACGTCCGCTTTTAGGCTTAATATATATATATATATATATATATATATATATATATATATATATGTATATATATACATGTATGTGTGTACACATAGGTATATTTATATGTATAAAAAAAGGAGAACGTCTACCTAAAACCACTAACCTAGTTCTAAAACAGATCCTTTGTTTGATAAAAGGCATGCCCATTCGCTGATAGGAAGGGGCGCGGTGGATACTAGAAAGCTGATTGGCCAACTAGAAATCCTCAACATATATAAAAACAAGAAGCAACCACAAAATTGCGCATAAGCCTGACGAATCCTATAGTGAATGAAACGCAGAATATTCAGTGTAGCTTAATCGCCATATATATTTTATAAATTACTAACTAGCTATACCTACGTATTGAGCACTTTTGAAGTAAATACTTAAGGTTTACGCATAAACCTATACTTCCGTATATTAAATTTATGTGAATAAATGAAGTAGTTATATATATATACATATATATATATATATATATATATATATATATATATATACATATATATATATATATATATATATATATATATATATATATATATATATATATATATATATGAGAGCTTTTAGGGCATATCATTTACAAATAAAACTTACTATGCTTTACGCATATTTTTCTGAATTGTAAGAAATTGTTTCGAATTTAAAAAAAACACATTGAAAAAATGGATTGCAAAAAAAAAAAACATGTTTGGATACTTATGTTAATTTTATTTAAAAAAAAGACACTTTAAAGATTATGTATGAGCTTTATGACGACAATGCTACGGGTAAATCGATTGTTTGAAATTGGTTCCCAACAATCAACATCTTTTTTTAAGATTACACTCGAAGTGAACACACTAAACATTTTATACTAATGTTTTAAGATAAAACAGAACAGTAAATTATAATATGATAACTGTATTATATTAATCATTAAAAAAATCTGAGTATTTTCACTGAAATTATCTTGTTACGAAATAAGAATTATTCTGTATTCAATACTTTTTGAGTCTCTCTCTCTAAATATATATATATATTTATATATATATATATATATATATTTACATATATACATATAAATGTGTGTGTCTGTGTCTATGTGTATGTGTGTATCTGTGAGTGTATGTGTCTTGCGGGCATATGTGTTAGTTTATGCTTGTATACATGCGTATATAGGCTTTTGAAGTCATCAATTTTTGCTGACGTATAGCCCACTTTAACATAAACTTTCATACAATTCCAGGAGGTCAACTTGCCCTGTTGTATTATTGGCGCAGTATACCCTCACAATAGACATTATCTTGAAAATGATTGGTTACGATTTGCTGACGTCGCTCGCCGGAATGATCCAATCAAATCACAAACGAATGACAGCACTGGTTTCAAAAGAATTCTGCAGTCCTTGTCACCTCGTTAGGAACTTCCCTAATTCTGATTGTTTCGCTTTGATGTTCACAGAATCGCCTGTATCTTTCTGTCACCATGTTACTGTAAGACATATTCGATGCATCTGACAGAGATAGATAAAAAATAAATAAATAAAGATACTTATGAACAAATAAAATAAAAGAAAATGGGAGATAGTTATCTGTTCTTCCATTCGATATTTCTATATCGCTTTCTGTAAAGTTTCACCAAGAATCATGTTATATATATATATATATATATATATATATATATATACATATATATATATATATATACATATATATATATATATATATTGCTTTAATTTTACTTCCATCGATGTTTTAAAAAATCTGGGTGCGTTTTCCTGGTGCTAACACTTGACCTTTCTTCACAGATATTCGAATCTTACATTACATCTTCTTTACGCCTCAAATGTTGAGTTAGTAAAGAAAGGTATTATTTTTCCGTCTCCCAATTGCAATTTAAATGTGCGCTTATATATATTTCGTGTGGTCTGCTGCATTTCGCCTTGTAGAGTATCCAGCTTAGTGACGTTACCATAGGCAACACTACTTAACAAAAAGTTACTATTACTCGTATAGTCCCTGTGGGTTAAACATACCAAATAGATCTTATATCGGCTGCCAATACAATGTGATTTTGAAAATTTATCCAAGGTTTACTTGTAAAGAAAAGTATCCTCATGACAGGTTATCCTGACATGTCCTTGTACAAAGAGACCTTTCACAGTGATGACGTTGTCTTGTAGGCAGTAAATTATCAATTTATTTGTATGCATTTTTTTATATGTATACGCATGTACTTGTTATATATATATATATATATATATATATATATATATATAATGAGAGATAATATAAATATTAGTAACAATTTATATGACTGTCTCAATCAAATAAATAACGTTAATATACTAAAAAGAGCAAAAGTACGATTAAACATGCTGAAAGTAAATTAAACAAATGGTCAAATTCATTTATCGACAAAGAATATTTTTTTTAAATTAAACGATACATTTATGCAGAGAAAATGCTTTTAGAACAATAATGTTTATCATCAGTTTTTTTCTATTCAGCAAATTGTTTGAAAAACTAAAAAGATTGCATAAAATGCCTTACATACGAGGGGCGTGCAATAGGTAATGCCC
Source organism: Euprymna scolopes (assembly GCF_053919585.1). NCBI lineage: Eukaryota > Metazoa > Mollusca > Cephalopoda > Sepiida > Sepiolidae > Euprymna > Euprymna scolopes. Next base: position 93,817,807 of record NC_136483.1, read on the forward strand.
CTGGCCCACTTTCAATTGTCTGATCTAGATAAAATTGTACAGGCTCAATAGTTTGTACCTCTACGGGTCATGTGGCAAATTTCACCTCTGATCTAGTTTAGGTTTCTGTTTTACAGGTGTTTGAACTGAGTCAGGAGTGAAATGGAGCCTGTTGAATGTCGAGCGGTGATCAGGTTTTTGTATTTGAAAGGACGCACACCACAGGAGACTTTTGGTAAAATGAAAGAAACTTATGGTAACAATGCCCCATCATATGACCTTGTAAAACGCTGGCATCGTGAATTAAAACATGACCGGAAGTCTGTGGAAACAGCTCGCAGACCTGATCGCCCCCTTCTGTCATTGATTAGGCATCTGTTTGTCAAGTTGAGGCTGCCATTTTGGAAAATTGGCGCATTACTATTCGCTAAATAGCCCAAGATGTCAAGATTAGTGCAGGGTCTTTGAAAACTATTATTCATGGCCATTTGCATATGAATAAGGTGTCTGCCAGATGGATTCCCAGGTTGCTCACACTATTCCAAAAGCGAGAACGCGTCGAGTGCTCGAGGATGAATTTGAAGATGTGCCAAGAAGATGTGTCAACTTTTTTCCAAAGACTGATTACACAGGATGAAACCGGGGCCCATCACTATGATCAAGAGACCAAAGCCCAATCAATGCAGTGGAAACACTTGGGCCTGCCACCTCAAAAGTAGGCAACAGTGCAGCCCTCCGCTGGCAAGGTCATGCTTCTGGGACCGGGACGGAGTAGTGATAACAGATTTCCTGGCAAAGGGTACCACAATTATAGGACCCTATTATGCTTCAGTTTGGAGGAAATTAAGGGAAACTCTCAAAATCAAGCGACGGGGCAAGATCAGCAAATATGCCCTCCTCCTGCAGGCAAACGCTCCGGTTCACAACTCGCATATCCCCAGATCAGAAGCACGGCCGTGTGGTTATGAATCCTTCCCCATCCTCCCTACTCTCCTGACCTTGCAGCGTGCGACTTTCATCTCTTCCCAGCCATGGAGTTGTTTTTGAAAGAAAAGCGTTTCTCAGATGATGGAGCTTTGATTTCTGAACTTACGTCGTGGTTGGAGGACCAACCAATGGTGTTCTACAAAAACGGTCTTCAGAGCTGCATCAAACGATGGGAGAAATGCATAACTCTGGGTCGGTCGTACGCAGAGAAACACTAATAAATGTGCCAAGTTTCGTTGCTCTACTCCTATGGGAAGTGTGTAAAGGGCATTACTTATTTCACGCCCCTCGTATATGGAGATATGTTAATCCCAACCGAATTAAAAAGAATACTACCCAATAGACAGTAGGGCTTGTAATATTATTTGCTGATTTATTTCTGTCTTCTGATGAGTAGAATAGCAAGAATAGTAATCTTTGAACTCCGCGGGTTAAGAAATTTGTAAATTGTGTTTTTTTTTTTTTTGAGTATTCAGTCGAAAAAAATGTTGATTGTAAATTTCAACTTACAGTTTTAATTTTCTTTCTATTATGTATATATATATATATATATATATATATATATATATATATATATATATATATATACATATATATAAATATTTATATATATATACATATATATGCATCTATCTATATATATATATGTGTGTGTGTGTGTGTGTGTGTGTGTGTGTGCGTGTACTGAAAAGTTCGTAGTTATTGTATTCTATTGGACCCAATATATAATAATGATTTGTCGTAAAAAAATTACTCGTGCGCTACTACCGAGAATCGATACGAAAATGTTAACTTACGATATACTTTTTTCCTTTTACGTGAGTCATAAATTCATGCTTTCTGCAAGGATTAAAGATTTAAACATTAACACAATTATTACGTTACGCATGCATGTTCGTAATGGCATAGTTCGACCTTCACGTTGCAACTCCCACTTTGTTAATTTTTACTTTTGTGCGATTTTTCCGGCGTAAACCTCAGTAAAAATGTTCGCATCAGTTCGAATACCCTATATATAAAGTTTCATGTCTGTGGACAAAAAACTGACGGAGGAGTATTGTAGGAAAATCTCTCTCTCGCTCTCTCTCTCTCTCTCTCTCTCTCTATATATATATATATATATATAATCGTTTGTGTTTACTACAAGCAATTTACGCGCGTATTACACCAGTATAAACCTAAAAAACTATCAGCATGAATGTAATTACATGTAATATTTTACTGAAAATTATCATCCTATGAGAAAACCAGAAAGAAAAAAAAAACTAATAAGGCATTTCTTAAGATTTACCCTCAAAAGAAAATGCAAATTAGCAAGATCTTTTGCAGATTAATGAAATTCAACGACTCACATATGACACTGTTGCATTTTCATTTTAAGTAAATAGAAAAAAAGTGGTTTTAATATGAATTTCAATACACAAAATGACCCAAATTCATAAGAACATAGATATTGATACACTGAAAGGTGCATAGATAGATAGAATACATGAATGTTTGTTGTCCATGTTTTTCGATAAGAAAATACTCATGTCAATGCTTGGTTTGTGTTGTTGGGAGATCCCTTATTGGATGTTAATATTTGAGATATTTTGGGGAGTTTTACGAATGTTTCAATTGAGTTGTTTGGTTCATTTTGTTTTACGGCATATAAACCCCTTTGTTGGTAATTCAATCCAGAGATTTAATTTTTTTTTTTTTTAATAGAATATGTTTGTTTGTTCTCAAGTCGATTTCTATTCAACCCACAGTTGGAACCCTAAAAAGTACTACCACCCCGCGTCAAAGTGGACCTTGGCACAATAGCAATTAAGGGGTGGCCGCACACTTCCCAAAGCTCGCAAGCTGGGCCTACCCATCGGATATAGTTTAAGGTCATATCCAGGGGCACGTTACAATTAGGAGTATGTATCTGAAATATACTGCTGCAACATTGTCTTATATGAAACTCTCTCTCTCTCTGCATATATGTATATATACATATATATGCACCCCACTCCCATATATATATATATATATATATATATATATATATATATATATATATATATATATATATATATATATATATATATAACAGTGTTTTTCTACATCATATTAAGATGTATACCGTTAGAATATGCAAAGGACATTAAATGAGTTTTATTTTTTCAAAGAATATAAAGACTCAACAATATTCTCCTTTTGGTTAGTGTTCACTATACTTGGTATAAGTATCCGTTTTGTCAATAAGTAACCCACACATTACAAGGTAAATATAAACTCTGTTATTAGGTCAAGGTAACTATGTTATTAATATATGAATTATGATATGAATTCGTAATAAAACTTAAATATAGCACATAGACCGTGTGCTATGTTGGGGACAGCTTTTGATTTGTTCCAACGTTTTATTGTGTGAATTAATCTGAAAAATATTGATTGTAATTAGTCTTAATTTATATATATATATATATACATATATATATATATATGCGTGAGTGTGTTATGCGTATGTTACGGAATATATAGATATATAAATAGATAGATCGATAGATAGATAGATAGATTGATATATATATATAGGTAGATCGATAGATTGATTGAGAGATTATTTGCATTTGTATGATAAGCAAAATAAAAAAATATCTTTAAACCAAAAGGTATCAAGCCAATAAAATGACTAATATAACAGATAAAGGAAATAATGAAACAGGCAAGAATGTAATAAAGAAAAGTTTTAACACAGGACTTTTCAAATCAGGCTGTTTTTATCAGAGTTAAACAAATTGATAAAATAGATCACAGGTTAGAAAAAATCGGGAAATATTTAAAACATATTGATTAGTAATTTTTATGTATGAATGTCTATTATCAATTGCGTAATGATTCATTTAGGTTGTCAGTGTGTGCACTTTTATATGAGATAATAATGGTTGTTTCGCTAAGCACTTCATATTCAGCATTGCATTTTCTTCTTCGTGGACTTTTATAAGTAAAATCCGATGATTTTATTTCAAATTTTGCCCGAATGGCTCAGTATTTGAGTAAGTGTTATGCTGATCTACTGAGGGTAATATCGCACGAAATCAGTGAGTCTCTCGATTGCGAATTATTTATATATGCATTATTTGAAGCATCAAAACAAAGACGAATTAATCAACAGAACAGTCTATTTAACAATTCTGCTCTTGCCTATCAAGAAAGAACGGGGCGTTAACTTATAGAGTCTGATTTGTATGTGGCAGCGGCGCGGAGAAATGTCAATCACGATCCACGAATATCTGTTTTCGTTTTTCTCTCCGTCGCCCCCTTCTATTATATATATATATATATATATATATATATATATATATATATATATATATATATATTATCTCTTTGCATAAACATTAACCGACATTACTTGCAATAAAAGTATTTAAATATTATATTATTTTTTTGGTAGCACAATTCGTAACATTCTGACATCGAATGTAAACATGTCTTTGATTTCGTGATAATTTCTATTCCGGTAATATTCAGGTGACACAAAAATGCAGATCAAAATCCATTTGGTATGTGCATGTGTGCACACGTCAGCTTCCATTGCTTTCATATCCAATACAGAAACACTCATGTTCTGGCAAACGGCTAGGCATGAAAATATGTGGTAAAATCCTTCGAATACAACAAGTATATGATAATATGTGCAATCATCTAGAAGAATTAGATGCGATACTCGGGCTACTGTTAGAACATCTGAGAATGATTAAACTTAGGTCATTTTTACTTGTGCAAATTGTAGATTACGAAATTGAGTTTTTATTTTCCAATTTGAACCAATAACTAGACCTACTAGTTCTTCACTTATCTAGTTGTAGTAGTTTGCTCAACTGATATTCGATCTCTGATTGTCATCATTCATAAAAAAAAAATCTCAAGAAAATGGTATTCTACTAAGGCTGCAAATAATCTTCTATACTCTCTGTATGTATGTAAATTAAAGCGGAAATCTATGAACACAATCCGTTTTAAGAACTTTCGACAAAAACAATTCGCTACGCATTAGAGCATAATTAATTGAAAATCCTATTGCATCGAAAATCCGCCAAGTTGTCTTTAGAATTTACAAAATATTATTATCAATCCTTAATATTGTGCCATCATCAAGCAGAAAATGTGATTCCCGCTTATTCTGAAATCGTCTTTGTTTTTGGTAAATTGTTAATTAAAATATATAAACGGCTATATGTCTGTCCTCTGTCGGTCGTCGGTTTGTTTATCTCCATACTTTTCTATCTTTTTCGAGACTTAAAGTCGCAGATCAGCATAGGGGGCTCAGATTATTGGATTTTTACGGGTCGTCATTTTAGAGGCCAGTAGCCTGTTAAAATTGATCTTAAAGGGGTAAGGATTGGTTAAAATTGAAAAAAAGCAGAATATAAAATATATGAAAGATGACAGGAGAATCACCTTTTTATATTTTTTTCCTCAATCACCATTATCATTCTCCTGATGGTGTCTTCATAAAATTGAGTCAGAAATTGAAACTTTTCTAAAAAGGCAACGTGTTTCTTTCTTTTTTTTCCATCTATCTATCTATCTGTCTATCTATCTCTCTTTCACTTTCTCTCTCTCTATCTCTCTGTATCTCTCTCTCTCTCTATATATATATATGTGTGTGTGTGTGTGTGTGTGTGTGTGTGTGTGTGTGTGGATGTGTGTGTAGGGGTGTGGATGTGTTTGGGATAAGTTGGTTGAAACATTCCAAGTTCCAGAGAGAGTAAAACTTACCAGCAATGCGTACACAGCCTTTTTGGATAAATATCTATCACCATGGCTAAATGTCCTACGTCGCTTTCAGATAATTTTTATGCATGACAATGCACCATCCAATTTTGCTAGGGCGATTGCCGCCTTCCGTGAATCTATGGGCTTCTTTGGAGAAACCCTCATGAGAAAGCTATCGTATTCTCCGGATCTTAACCCCATTGAACATCACTGGTTAATATTGAAAAGACGTAATTGTGAGGGAGGAGAGCAATTTATTCAAATGATGCTTCGTGGAAAAAAGTAGTTAATGTTGGCAGAACCCTAACTCCTTTTTAGATAAAACAATTGAATCTTTCGATTGACAAACAGTTTTTTTATAGTTCTTTAAAAACAAGGCCGATAGCAAGTAGTCGCGTGCAATGAATGAATGCGTGAATGTGGGATTGACATGAAATTCTTAAAGATAAACGAAAACGACCGAAAAATGGGCTAAAATGAATTAAATAAATAAACAGTAAATGATTTAGAATGATTCAATGAACTTAAAGATGAATTGAATAACCTTAAGAATGATTTGAATGCTTAAAAAATTAGAGAAATCCTTCAAAAACAACTTGAATTATATGGAGAATGACTTCAATGGTTTTCAGACTGACTGGTTGTAAAGTGGGTGACCATTTTACATTAAATAAATACAGAAAAGTGATACACCAGTTTATATCACAAAGTTACAAACATAAGTACACATGTAGTAAGAACAGCTACTACATTTGATCTTGAACAAAAGGTCGAGAAAAGGGTACTTATTTGCTCCCCCACCGAGCAAATATGGCACAAGGCCGATTTTTAATGTGAGTAGTGAAGGGAAATTGGGGGTCAGCTCCCCGGGGCGTAGTGGGGCTGGATGGTGACAATTGGTATGAAAGGTTGCCCCTACATTGCCCAAGGTCATATACGTGGGGTTGGTATTTATTTGCTCCAATACAGAGCAAATTAGGCACAAGGCCGATTATTAATATAAGGAGTGTAGAGGAAACAGCGACCAACTCCCTGGGGAATAATGGAGCTGGATAGTGACAATTGGTATGAAGGGCTGCCTCTACATTGACTAAGGTCTTATATGTGGGGTTGGGATTTATTTTCTCCCCGACCGAGCAAATATGGCACAAGGCCGATTTTTAATGTGAGTAGTGAAGGGGAAATGGGAACCAGCTCCCCAGGAAGTAGGGGAGCTGAATAGTGACAATTTGTATAAAGGGTTGCCCCTACATTGACCAAGGTCTTATATGTGGAGTTTCCCACATATATAGACTTTGCTTGTAGTATCTGTTTAAACAGAAACTACAATTTGATCGTGATCAAATAGCCAAGAAAAAGGTATTTATTAGCACCCCGCCCCCCACCGAGCAAATATGGCACACGGCCGCTTTTAATGTGAGTAATGAAGGGAAAATGGGGGATAGGTCCCTGGGGCGTAGGGGAGCTGGATAGTGACAATTGATATGAAAGGTTGCCCTACATTGACCAAGGTCTTATATGTGGCGTTGGGATTTGTTTGCTCCCCCACCGAGCAAATATGGCACAAGACCGATTTTTAATGTGAGTAGTGAAGGGGAAATGGGGATCAGCTTCCTGGGAAGTAGGGAGCTGGATAGTGACAATTGGTATGAAGGGGTGCCCCTACATTGACCAAGGTCTTATATGTCGGGTTGCCCACACATATGATATTTACTGAAGTATCCCCAGATCAGATACTACACTTTGATCTTGGCTAAAAGGCCAAGAAAAGGTATTTTTTGCTCCCCCACCGAGCAAATTAGGCACATGTCTAATTTTTTAATGTGATAAATGAAGGGGAAATAGGGGCCAACTCCTCGTGGAGTAGAGAGGCTGGATAGTGACAATTGGTATGAAGGGTTACCCCTACTTTGACCAAGGTCTTATATGTAGGTTTACCGCCACATGTGGTCTTTGCTTGCAGTATCTGCCTGAAAAGATACTACACTTTGATCTTTGTCAAAAGGCCAAGAAAGCCTATTTATTTGCTCCCCAACCGAGCAAATTAGGCAGAAGGTTTATCTTTTTACCATGCCACATCGAGGTAGTAGGCCGAGGGGAATCCTTATATATTAGCTTATTTAGATGACAGAAGAACTTTTTAACCTCAATTCTCTATCCATGCATTGGAATTGTGTGTATTTACTCTCATTGCAATAGATTATTTTAAATATGAACTCGACCGCTTGAAATATAAAAACTATTTTTTTTTTTCATTTTTCTTAACCTTTTTCTTCTAGGGGATGGGACATCCAACCAGATGTCTGACATTTACCCCTATTTTAGTGAGTCCAACCAAGAGATCTTTTCAGGATTCTAGCCGTCCCTTTTAGTGTAATCGTTTGTATTTCACTTATGTCGCTTAAAATGCTCCCTAGTCGATAAAAGAAAAAAGACGCACGGACTTTCTAACTGGGAAATATTACAGCCATGAAACTGCCTTGATTTCAGATTACGTATTGCTCCTAATCTTTCTTTTCAGCCTAATCGCCATTACACAATTTTTAATTTTATTCATGCCTGGCTAAGTAAATGTCAAATCTAAATTTGACGATGTTTATAATCTTATCTTTAAAATATACAAACAGAATATTGGTTTCTTTCTTTCTCCTTCTCCTTAAAAAAGGAGAGGAAACCTTATACTGGTCGACCTCAAATATTAAGTGAGTCCCCCCCACTCCTATGACCTCCGACAGTAAGGGTAGAAGTTCTTAGCGTCATTTGGATGCTGGCCGAAGATATAACTTTAGCTAATTACATTTTTGGGCGCACTTTTTTTTCAAAAAAGTCAATCAAATCTAACCCTTTTTTTCGTTTGTGCTCATATCATTCTATTTAGTTTTATTTTATTGTTTTATTTCTCAGACACATCTTAACCATCCTTAATTCACTTATTTTAAAACAATTTCCTGTCTATTTTTTTTACCATGTCACATCGAGATAGTAGGGAAGGGGGATTCTTATATATTAGTTTATTTAGATGACAGAAGAACTTTATTATGTACGATACTTAATATTAATAGTCATGACAAGAAGTAAATAAAAAAAATAATAAAAAATAAGGAAATTTAATAAATAATCCCCCTCGCACATTGCGATCTCCTTTCTGGGCACCTATTCCGGGTGTGTTTTCCTTGTTAAAAAGTATATGCTTTTGATCCGTTACTTCATCGAAACACAGGAAGAGGCGCCCTATTATTCAGCATTGATTTTATCGTGAATATGTGTCTTGTTTTCTTATTTATCTTTTTCCTGAATCTTTTTGTCAAATATAATATTATTAACCAATACTTTTTCTTATATAAAACGAGAGAAAAAAAGTATCCCGCGAAATTGAACATTTCCCAAATTATATTTGCATATTATCTGAACTCCAAGACACGCTTAAACCAGGCTTAGGGTCAAACAAACCCAACTTGCATCCTCCCTTGAGGCTTGCATTCTCAAATATCCGTGGGCGTAGAACTAAGTTAGCTGATGTTGAAGCATTTCTCCTAACAAATACCCCGGATATCTTAGCACTAAGTGAGAATAACCTACAGTCCCCCATCCCCTCTAACTACTTTAACATGCCTGGATATTTCCCACTCTGCCGCAACGAGTGTGACAAACACATGCATGGACTTGGAGTTTACATTCGTAATACCCTTCCTTTGACTAGAGAAACAAACCTATAATCGGATGATCAAGCCTTTATGTGCTTTAGACAAAACTTGCAACACAACATTAGTAACTTTTACTTTCTTTACTGCTCTCCCTCGACCCAGGACTACACCATAATAAACAAAGTCTCTGACAGCATAGACACAACACTCTCCCTCGACACTAGCGCACAAGTGCATGCATTTGGTGATTTAATGTCCCCCCACAAAAACTGGTTTGGATCCTCTACTTACACAGATGCACCGGGCAGCACAACTCATAGCTTCTCTATATCTCACTCCCTATCACAAATTATACGTTTCCAACCCCTTTCCCTGACAAGGAAGAATAACATGCATCACTTCTGGATCTGTTTTTAACCACAGTTCTCGATGATCGTACAACGAATGCCGCCAGGCTACTCGGGAACGCTGATCATGCAGTGATAATGGTTGAAATAACCCTAAACTCTAGAGCAAAAACTGAAGAGCCAGTGCTCAAAACAACGAGATATTATAAAAAGGCTGACTGGGAAGCCATCAGAGATCTTATCAGAGATTCCCCATGGGGAAATATTTTTTCTCTTCCTGCCTAACAGTGTGCAAACGAGACCACTGAATGGTTCAAAACTGCAATCGGAGCGCATATTCCCATGCGGAAATTTTATAGCAAGCCCCACTCTCCCAAATGGTTTACTTCGACTTGCCCAATGCTATTGCTCAAAGGAAGCATGCATACCGCAAATTTAACCGACATAGGTCCAGCTCAAACAGACAGAAGTACATAAAAGCTAGAAGTAATGTTAAGAAAGAAATAGCGACAGCTAAGAGAAAATTAACGGAAATCGATAAAAAACGCATAGAAGCACAAAAACTAGGAACTCGTGACTTCTGGAAACTCTAAAACAGTGTAGTAAATTATGGGCAATCGACAATTCCCCCACTAACTAAAAATCGCGAGGTTGTTTGCTCAGCAATCGAGAAGGCTAACATGCTTGCCAGTCGGTTTGCCTCAAACTCCACACTGGACCCTTTAAACAACCCTCTGCCTGACTTTCCTATGATGACAGACGCTACGCTAGACGAAAGCATGTGGACCCGATCTCCTCCCAGCTGTGCAATTAAAAAAGTGCTAAGCCGAAGTAGCTCCACTTCTCTTCAAACTCTGCAATACATGCTAGAAGTGTAAGCCATTTTGAGTTTCAGAACAGTTTCAGATGGTTCGTTTTACACACAAGTCCTGTGAGGTGACTTCTTTGTAGTAGACAGTTCCACAGAACAAAATATTATTACCGTGTCGAAACCCGGGGAAAGAACATGTGAAATTGCTCCAGAAAAGGTTTAATATTTATGAAGCAATTCTGGTTTCTGATTCGTTGGTAGCATCCCGTGAATTAATTTTATTCGTCAGTTCTTAGCAGCATCGTTTATAAATAGAATCGTCCGACTGTGTGGGATCATACCCCATTACAACTCCAAAATATTGCAACATCCTCCCTATTTTTTTATAATGAGGAAGTCCCTTGTGTTCGTTCTGCACAAAAATAAATATATATTTTTATATTCACTTAGACATAACAAAAATTAGAAATCATTTGGATCTTAGAATTTTAGCATTTAAAAAGACGCCATTTGTAATTGTGTTCAAATGTCAAAAAGGAAAATTACAAAGATTTTTTTAAGCAAAAATATTAGTTACGCATTAGCAGGTTAAAGTGTCAATACAAATAAAATGGATACAGTTTAAGGTCTTGTCTAGGACTATTGGGGCATTCAAATAAACATTTTTTACGTCCATTTGATGAATGTTTAAGTCATATTGTGATGCGACTTGCAGTAAAATTCTGATTGTCGTTAGGTTTGTTGTCGGTGAAAACGCAGAAAAGTATTCTTTACCGTAAATCTGAGAGCACCCCTTAGCAACAAATCTTGCTTTGTACTGTTCTACACCTGATGCTGTACTCTTTTATGTAAAGACCCATCTGGTAGAAATAACATGTTTATCTCTTGAGAGAGGCACTACCGTATAGGTATCATTTTCGGTTAAGGCATCTATTTCTTTTTTCATGGCAATTTTCCATTCATCAAAATTTTCTGAATTAATTGCTTCGTTGAAGCTTTTTGGCGCATTTTCCATTGAATAGCAATAGTCGATTTGATAATCCTTTATATTGTCGACCACAAAAAAATCGGGTCGTCTTCTATTTCTTTTGGGATATCTTTGGACTTCCTCCTCCTCCTCCTCCTCCTCATCATCATCATCATCATCATCATCATCATGGACACTCTCGTCTCCGTCATTTGTATTGTTTTCGTTTGTTCTAATTATTTGAGGTAATATACTTTCATCCTGTTCATATGACGGGGTTTCGTCTGTAAACTCAAACGTGTCTGTGAATTTTACACACCGGATTCTTTTTATTTTATTTTTTCCGGGAAAAATATTAAATTGGCTGGACTGTTTCTATCGTATCCAAGAAATATACCTCTGTCGGCATTAATATTCAATTTACTCTTTTTCTCTATATATGCGAAGAAAATTGAACGAAATATGTGCATTCTGCTTAAATTTGTTTTTTTTTACCGCAGAAAGATTCATATGGAGTTTTAGATAGTGTTTTGTTAAAGCACCTGTTGCGTATATAAGCTGCCGCTATACGTGCATACGTCCAGAGGTTTTTAGGGAGTTTTGATTCAATGAGTAGGCATCTTGCCATTTCAAAAAGTCTCCGCCACGGACGTTCAGCAGTCCAGTTTTGGTGCGGCGATCTAGGAGCTGATGTTTCATGCCTGATATGATGGTTAATTAGTAAAAGTTCAAAGTCTGTATTGGTGAATTCCGTACCGTTGTCAGAGCGAATACACTTGATTTCACCGTAGGGGGCCATGTCGGCTACATATTTCTTAGTTGCTAGCAAGGTATCAGATTTATTCTTTAAAAAGTAAACCATTATTTACCCTGAATGGTCATCTACGAAATTCAACACATATCTATAATGTTCTCTGGCCATCGGTTCTACGGGACCGTTCAAGTCACAATACACCATTGATAGGATTTTTTTGGCCTTTTTGTCTGGTATCTTGTGTTGATAGTTTGTCATTTTCCCTTGCGTACATACGTCGCAGTTGAAGGTTTTTGATGTTTGTATTTGCATTCCATCAACTACAGTTGGTAACTTTTTGATATCAGGAATATTGCAGTGTCCAAGAATTTTATGGCATGTCTGTAGATCATGGCAGGCGGTTTTTGATGGAACTACGCTATTTGAATAATATAGTCTTCCATTTTCTTTAATGTCGAATACAGTTCCTTTCGGGTACACCAGTTTTGATTTATTGGGGCTGAAGTTTATATTTGCAACTCGTTTTGTGGCAGCTTGTACAGAAAATATATTTTGTTTAAATTTTGGGATTAGAAGAGCGTTATCGAGGATACAGAAACACTGTCCACCTTTATTGTTCTTTAGCGAGATTTTCGCATTGCCTCTTTTCAACACAATATCATTGACTCGACTCCCGTCAGCTAGTTCTACACAATGATTTTGTGGCTTAAAGTTGGGGTAAAAATTGATAAAATCAGATTCCTTTGTAATCACATGGACCGTGGCCCCACAATTGAAAAGAAAATTATTAGTGTTTGTTGAGGCATCAAATGTACACGAAAATAAAAATGTATGTTCGCTAACAGATCTCTCTACATTTTAATGTAGTCGCCATTTTGAGTCCTGTATCTACATTGGATACTCTTGTGATTAGGTCGTCAACAATTATAGTAAATAATTTTATACTTTTCTAAAACCTGCTTTTGGCAAAGTTGCGTTTTTTATTCCTGGCATGGGTATCATTCGATTTTGGTGATTTTATGTGTGTATTTTATAATTTCATGATATTTGTGGATTCGTTTTTTTCTGTGATCATTTTTTCAGTTTCTTCGTAACTTCTAAGTGCTACCTTTAATTGGCTAAAAGTCATGGGTTTTTCTTTCTGGGTTATCACGGTGATAAATGGCTTGAAATCACTCGGTAATCCCTTAAGGACCATGGAAATTAAAAGACTGTCGCTTATAACTTCACCGGACATTTTTAAAGAATTTGCAGTTGTCTCGGCTCTTATAATATAATCAGTAATAGTTTCGGCTTCCATTCGTTTTAGAGAGGTCAGTTCAGTGTATAAAGAAATAATTTTGGGTTTTCCTTCCGTAAATAATGCTCTCTCAATATTTTTAATGCTTGGCAGTCGTCGTCGAGGGCTTCTCTCATTACCAGCGATAGACTTCGGTCATCTAAACACTGTATTAATTCTGCAACGACAGTTGCGTTCTTTTCAATGAAGTCGGGGTCGTTTCTGTTTTCAGGTTGCGTTTGTAGTACTTTTTGTAGCCTTTGGATTCGTAGATATCCCAGAAATTTAACTTGCCACAATTCGAATTTTGATTCGGATCCATCGAAATAAAGACGCACTCTGGGCCATTAACCTCTAGAAGTGTAAGCCATTTTGAGTTTCAGAACAGTTTCAGATGGTTCGCTGTTACACACAAGTCCTGGCAGGTGACTTGTTTGTAGTAGACAGTTCCACAGAACAAAATATTATTACCGTGTCGAAACCCGGGAAAATAACATGTGAAATTGCACCAGAAAAGGTTTAATATTTATGAAGCAATTCTGGTTTCTGATTGGTTGGTAGCAGAACGTGAATTAATTTTATTCGTCAGTTTTTAGCAGCATCGTTTATAAAGAGAATCGTCCGACTGTGTGGGATCATACCCCATTACAAGTCCATTGTGATGGGATGTCTCCTAGCGGCCTCGGCTGCAGGGAGACAGGGTAGTACATGTCAAGGATTCGTCACTTGACACTCAGCCCAACAGGTGAGGGGCCGGGAACCGGCCCAGCACCTGTTGGACTGAGGTACACCGCCTGGGTAATACCTAGGAGGTCCACCCTCCCAGGCCTTGCCACCGGGCTTTCCGGTGGGGCAAGTTTATTGCTTGCTGCCTGAGGCGCCCCGACCGGGGAATGCCGACGGGGTTACTCAGGCAATTTTTAAAATTGCAGGAGTGCCCCTCCTTTAGGGGAGCCTGCGGGGTTCCCACTTTCCGGCCTTGTGCCACATTTTGCTGAGGTGGGCAGCAAATAAATATCTACCCCATTACAAGTCCATTGTGATGGGATGTGTCTCCTAGCGGCTTCGGCTGCAGGGAGACAGGGTAGTACATGTCAAGGATTCGTCACTTGACACTCAGCCCAACAGGTGAGGGGCCGGGAACCGGCCCAGCACCTGTTGGACTGAGGTACACCGCCTGGGTAATACCTAGGAGTTTCACACTCCCAGGCCTTGCCACTGGGCTTTCAGGTGGGGCAAGTTTATTGCTTGCTGCCTGAGGCGCCACGGCCGGGGAATTCCGACGGGGTTACTCAGGCAATTTTTAAAATTGCAGGAGTGCCCCGACTTTAGGGGAACCTGCGTGGTTCCCACTTTCCAGGCCTTGAGCCAAATATTGCCGATGTGGGCGGCAATTAAATAACTACCCCATTACAACTCCAAAATATTGCAACAAATATTGCTTTCCGGGATGTTGGAAAAGTGCTTCTGTGGTATCAGTATTCAAGAATTGTGGCGAAAGAACTGGCCCATTAAATTATCGCCCCATTAGCCTCCTCACACTTTCTGCCAAAATATTTGAGACCATAATTAACCATGCTGTAGTCCATCACCTCACAGCTGCTAAACTTCTGACTGACCAACAATATGGATTTAGACAAGCCCGTTCCACAGCAGACATCCTAATTGTAATCTCTGAACGTATATGGCATTCAATGAACAAAGAGGGGGAGGGAAGAGCGGTAGCTCTAGATATATCTAAGGCTTATGATAGGGTGTGGCATGAGGGTCTCCTCAGGAAAATTAGTTCAT